>NW_026601744.1:0-36577 GCF_029448725.1 Salvelinus fontinalis
GAGTAATGGGTCTGAATACTTGTAAATGTGATATTTCAGTTAATGTGTTTCATTTTTTGGGGGGGGGGGGGGGACAGTTCTAAAAACCTGTTTTTGCTTTGTCCTTATGGGGTATTGTGGGGTAGATTGATGAGGGTGGAAAATCTATTGAATCAATTTTAGATTGAGGCTGTAACGTACCAAAATGTGTAAAAAGTCAAGGGGTCTGAATACTTTCTGAATGCTCTGTATATGCTCTGAGTACTCACTCTCGCAGCTCTGTTCTTTCAGTGCTTTCTCTGGCTTTCACCTCGTATCGCATGAGTCTCATTCATATATATCTCATGTCTCACTCTCACTTTGGTTTTCCTTTCACAGGAATTATAATGGTGCAATTAGGCAGAGAAGAGATTGCTGCTAGATAAAACAGGGCTACTAAAGATTATATTTGCTCTGAGCTTATTCTCTGGGATTTTTTATTTCTTTTGTGCTTTCTCTCGCTTTCACCTCATGAGTCTCATCACTCTTTCTTTTACCTCATCTCTCTCGTGTCCTAAGATGTCAGAGAGAGGACAGGACAGTGGAAACAAAGCAGTGTTATTGTAACTCAGTGGAGGAGACCTGTAAACCCTCTCATTTTAGGAGACACGTTCTTCATTCTGCTTTCGCAGAGTGATAGAAACAGAACCTGACTCACAGTTTGCGCAACACCCCATTCCTCTAGCCACCCGTCTCTCTTTTTCTCTCTTTTCCCCCCTCTCCCCCTCGCTGACGTGTTTCCTGTGGTTCCTATCAGGTCTGTGTGACCTTGTGTTGTAGTGGAGAGTAGACAGCAGAATTTTGCTGCCCAAACAGCAACCTATTCCCTATATAGTACACTACTTTTCACCAGAGCCCTATTTGTAGTGCACTAAATCGTGAATAGGGCTCCATTTGGGACATAGACCCAGAGTGCTGCTCTAATGGCCCTTAAACTGGTTGTCATGTAGACTCTTCACTTACACTTGGCTCTCCTTCCTTCTTCCATTATGCTACAGGTCCAGGACCTGCGCCAAGGAAAGTCTAGGCCTACACACACAGCGACACACACGCGCATGACACACACACACACACACACACACACACACACACACACACACACACACTGAAGCAAGACATTTTTGGGGAAAAAACTGCCATAAAGAATGTAGAAGATGTAAATTGACCTGGTTATTCTATATTACAACACAGTAATGGACTAAGAGGTCATACTGGAGGTCTCTCTCTGCTCTGACGTAATCCTTCAGTCGGCCCTGAGCTCTGGGGCTTATCACAGAGATGTTAGTAATCAGAGTAAAGGAATTTGTGAGGGAGATGACTCTGCCTTGTCTGCCCTGCAGCTAAGAGACACACACACACACACACACACACACACACACACACACACTGAGATCTCAGAGGCAATGGCTAAGTGAGCAGGGGAGAGAGCGAGAGCTTGCGTCCCAAATTACACACTATTCCCTATTTAGGCTGGTGCACTGGCTCAAAAGTAGTGCACTATGTAGAAAATGGTGCACTTTGTAGGGAGTTCTGAGATACAGCCATCGTGTCGTCATCAGTGAATAATGCAGAGGATGTGAACAGAGAGGAGGAGTGCCAAATAGCAACCTATTCTCTTTATAGTGCACTACTTTTAACCAGAGCCCTGATCAAAGGTAGTGCACTATAAAGGGAATAGGGTGCCATTTTTGACAGCCAGAGCTAGAGGAGGAAGAAACCCAATCCCATGGATCTGAGCCACAGCCATTTCCCTTCTCTTCCCCTGATTCATTGTTGAAGTACTTTGTGTGTGTGTCAGTGTTGGGTCAGAGGAAGACAGAGCAGAGGCGAAGGGGCTGCGCTTCCTTCATTTACAAACTGTGTGTGTATCTTGAGTGTGTGCGTTTACACGTTTTGAGTGTGAGATACAGGAACATCAGTCTGTAATGGAAATCTACTGAATGTTTGCCTTTTCTCTGAAAGATATGATTGACAGTTATTTTTTTTAAATTCTTTCTCGTTCTCTCTCTCTTCTGCTTGGCATTTTATCACTCAGCTAGCAAATTTGTCCGTCTGGTTTCGTCTTTGGGCTCCGTGTCTGCTGAAAGCATTTGTCTCTCTCTTACCTCCCCCTCTCTCTGTCAGAGCCTTGTGGGTGGGATAAGGTTTTTGAGTGGCGCAGTGTGGTGTAGAGGATTGGCGTGGTTTGAGTTGCGGCAGCAGCCAGACTAGGCTACACTAGAGCGACAGTGGGGTTGTTCAGTAACAGGGCCGTGAACAAGGCTGGGTGAATTGGGGACAAGTGAAACGCCTGTGTGACAGTGGGGTTGTTCTGTAACAGGGCCGTGAACAAGGCTGGGTGAATTGGGGACAAGTGAAATGCCTGTGTGACAGTGGGGTTGTTCTGTAACAGGGCCGTGAACAAGGCTGGGGGAATTGGGGACAAGTGAAGCGCCTGCGTCAGACAGGCTGTATGATTTACCTCTGAAGAAGCATGACCCAGCTGTGCTTTCTCGCTCTCTCTCTCATTCGCGCTCTCTCTCTGTCTCTAGCTGTCTCTCTGTGTGTGTGTCGCTCTCTCTGTGTCTCTCTCTTTCCATCTCGCTGTCTTCCTCTACTTTTTCTCGTTTCTCGTCTTTCTCGTTTTCGTCAGAGACGCTTGTCTGTTCTCACATTTTAAGCTAACTGTCTGCTCTTTATTTTCACAGCCCATCTCTCCTCAGTAGCACAGAGCGCTAGGCTAAATGCTAAAAATCCCAACTGCAGTAGACTAAAAGCTAGAAACTCAACAGCAATAGGCTAAATGCTAGGCTCATAGCTAACATAAAGCAGGTCAGCCTGGCCTGCTCTGAAAGAAAGGGAAGGTGGATACCTAGTCGGTTGCACAACTGAATGCATTCAATCAAAATGTCTCTTTTGCATTTAACCCAACCCCTCTGAACCAGAGACGTGCGAGGGGCTGCCGTTATCGTCATCGGCACCCGGGGAGCAGTTGTTGTTGTGGGTTAACTGCCTTGCTCAAAGGCAGAACGGCAGATTTCCCATCTTGCTGGTTCGTGGATTTGAACCAGTGACCTCTCGGTTACTGACCCAACGCTCTTAACCGCAAGGCTACCTACAGCACTGAATTGGTGATCTCCTGTAAGTTTCAATGCCGGTCTTTTTAAAGGGAGCGAAAGAAGGGGAGAGAGATGGTGGCATGCCAAGGCTTGTTCTTTCTCTCCGCTCCTCCTGAGATGGGGATCTAAACTATGTGAAGATGCTTGCTGTAATTCCCCAGATTTCCTCAGGGCCAACCAAGACTCTGAGTTTATGAAGAAATGTTTTTATCTTCTCTTGAAGGCAGTAAACTGCTCACGTTTTCACTGCTCGTCCCTACACCTCCTGACTGCTCACCCCTACACCTCCTGCCTGCTCACCCCTACACCTCCTGCCTGCTCACCCCTACACCTCCTGCCTGCTCGTCCCTACACCTCCTGCCTGCTCGTCCCTACACCTCCTGCCTGCTCACCCCTACACCTCCTGCCTGCTCACCCCTACACCTCCTGCCTGCTCACCCCTACACCTCCTGCCTGCTCACCCCTACACCTCCTGCCTGCTCGTCCCTACACCTCCTGCCTGCTCACACCTACACCTCCTGCCTGCTCACCCCTACACCTCCTGCCTGCTCACCCCTACACCTCCTGCCTGCTCACCCCTACACCTCCTGCCTGCTCGTCCCTACACCTCCTGCCTGCTCGTCCCTACACCTCCTGCCTGCTCGTCCCTACACCTCCTGCCTGCTCGTCCCTACACCTCCTGCCTGCTCGTCCCTACACCTCCTGCCTGCTCGTCCCTACACCTCCTGCCTGCTCGTCCCTACACCTCCTGCCTGCTCGTCCCTACACCTCCTGCCTGCTCACACCTACACCTCCTGCCTGCTCACCCCTACACCTCCTGCCTGCTCACCCCTACACCTCCTGCCTGCTCACCCCTACACCTCCTGCCTGCTCACCCCTACACCTCCTGCCTGCTCACCCCTACACCTCCTGCCTGCTCACCCTACACCTCCTGCCTGCTCACCCCTACACCTCCTGCCTGCTCACCCTACACCTCCTGCCTGCTCACCCCTACACCTCCTGCCTGCTCACCCCTACACCTCCTGCCTGCTCACCCCTACACCTCCTGCCTGCTCACCCCTACACCTCCTGCCTGCTCACCCCTATACCTCCTGCCTGCTCACCCCTACACCTCCTGCCTGCTCACCCCTACACCTCCTGCCTGCTCACCCCTACACCTCCTGCCTGCTCACCCCTACACCTCCTGCCTGCTCACCCCTACACCTCCTGCCTGCTCACCCCTACACCTCCTGCCTGCTCCCCTACCTCCATCTCTGTTTTACCTCCCATTATAAACAATGCAAGTGACTCGTTCCTACGTCATACTTCCGTGTTAATGTCCCTGGTGTTTTGAATGGACTCAATGATTAAATCATCAGATTCATGAACATGTGGTTACATCAGATATATAAAATACTACATGTGTGTGTTTGGATGAATTTACTTCTGCCAGATGCTTTTCAGTTTTAGTGCTGAATACCTTTTTTTTGCTACGTTTTTGCCTATTGAATACCAGCCTACAAAAGATCACAAATGACAAGGCTACTAGCATAGCGTATTGGCTCCATTACTAACCTCTTCTCTCTGGCCCGTCATCAATTTCCTTCATGCTGATTGTCTCTAAATCATTTTCTGGAAAGAGTTTTGTAAAGCCCATGCTGTTTGTGGAACGACAGACACACAGTCTGGAAGGAGGGCCCGGCCCAAGTGTGTTTCAGATTTAGAAAATTGAGGGGTTATGTTTTATATGAGCCAGTTAAACAATAGTGACATTGTCAAAATAATTAAACTAATCAGTTCACATTCTTAACTACAAAACCCCATATTGACAGATGGCTGCAAGTATAAAATCAGTGGAGTTGGATTCCTATTTTGTTTTCCCTTGAGTGAGTCTCCAATTAACTTTCCCTCCAACTCTCCTGCACCTCCCCTTTCCCTCCAACTCTCCTATTCAACCACCCACAATCCCACCCTCCCTATTTCCCTCCAACTCTCCTATTCAACCACCCACAATCCCACCCTCCCTATTTCCCTCCAACTCTCCTATTCAACCACCCACAATCCCACCCTCCCTATTTCCCTCCAACTCTCCTATTCAACCACCCACAATCCCACCCTCCCTATTTCCCTCCAACTCTCCTATTCAACCACCCACAATCCCACCCTCCCCTTTCCCTCCAACTCTCCTGCACCTCCCCTTTCCCTCCAACTCTCCTATTCAACCACCCACAATCCCACCCTCCCTATTTCCCTCCAACTCTCCTATTCAACCACCCACAATCCCACCCTCCCTATTTCCCTCCAACTCTCCTATTCAACCACCCACAATCCCACCCTCCCTATTTCCCTCCAACTCTCCTATTCAACCACCCACAATCCCACCCTCCCTATTTCCCTCCAACTCTCCTATTCAACCACCCACAATCCCACCCTCCCTATTTCCCAACTCCCTTGTGCACCCTTCCAAAACTCCTCCACCCGCTACCCTCCACCCCATTCACCCACCACTCTCCTGGCTAGACTAACTTACCAATCAGTGTTGTTAGCTGACTGGTTCATTGAGTGACTGACATAACAACTGAAACTGATGATGTCAACCACATTTAAAAATGGCACCTTGTGTGTTCTACTGTTGTAACTCTCAGGACGGCAAGTTGAGACCCGATTTGAGAACCCCCCCCAATTGTTAAAAACGAAATATATGTTGCCCATCCCTGACCTATATGAACTAGTGCAGAAAACAGGCTTGCTGCAATGCAATCTACAGTAGGAACATATTCACTAACAATGCGTTATGATGACATAAGTTGGCCTATTTGTGACTTACATATCATGACCTTAAAGAACTGGTGCTGTGGTTTTGACTCTCAATAGCACTACCCTGCCACAATGGATCCAGAGAGAGAACAAACCTATTGATCAACAGGCCTTATGTGAGCCTCGGTGGCTAAAACTGGGATAAACTAGACTGCTTGTTCACTTCACTGCATCAGCGTAAGCTGAGCTGCACTGCAGTGACTGTGCTGCCTGCTGCTCTGTAATTGTGTGTGAGAGAGACAGTCTGTTGTGGTTGATGATGGGTTCTCTGTTGTCCACTGCTCCCTGGTTGGTTGGTTTTCTGTTTGCTCTCGCATTCCCTGGATTCTTGTGGCAGGACGTCAGTCATTTGTAAGAGCGGGCAGCTCACTGGACAAAAAAAAATGGTTAGGGAGGGGGGTGTGTGACCCACCTCTCCTCTCCTTTCTACACTCTCCCCACTCCATTGTTCCCTTTCAGAATAACCCAAACCAAGCAGAAAGACCCAATCATGAGCATTGTATCTAGCTGTCTTGATGCATAGAATTGTCAAGTCCTCCATTATGGCTCCTGAGTGGCGCAGTGGTCGAAGGCACTGCATCTCAGTGCAAGAGGCATCACTACAGTCCCTGGTTCGAATCTAGGCTGGCCATGTTTGGGAGTCCCATAGGGGGTGCACAATTGGCCCAGTGTCGTCCGGGTTTGGCCGGGGTAGGCCGTCATTGTAAATAAGAATTTGTTCATTAACTGACTTGCCTAGTTAAATAAAACATGTATTATCCAAATCCTTCCTTCAGCCGTCCTCTCTAGCCGAGCTCTGCTGTGTCGGGCTGATGTGTGAGCTGTGGCTGTGTGGAGATTTGGGCTGCATCTGCTAACCAATATATTACACCAGTTTCTAAAATTGGAGAGTTCATATTTTTTTTTTTTAAGGCCTCAAGTCAAAATCTGTGGTCTAAAAACAAACACATTTTCTCATTTACCGTAAAGGAGGAAGAGCTCATGGTGTCTGTGATCAGAAGGGGAGAGAGACCTACGTTGCAAACTGAGAAGAGAAGAACTGCTGACTCACTGAAGCTTTGGGCTTAATTGACCGTTTGATTTTAATTGGGTCGTTTTCGCTTCGCCTTCTACAATGCCCCCAGGCTCTCAGAGAGGCCTTAAGACACAGTGGAGGAACAGGGTCACTCTTCTGTCTTACTTTCTTTTCCTGTCTCTTTCTCTGCCCCCTCACATCTTCTCTTTCTCTGCCCCTTCCCATCTTCTCCTTCTCCTCTCTCTCTGTCTCTGTCTCTCCTTCTCCTCTTTCTCTGTCTCTCTGCCCCCTCCCATCTTCTCCCTCTCTACCCACCCTTATTCGCCCATTCTCAATTCAAAGGGATTTATTGGCATGGGAAACGCATGTTTACATTGCCAAAGCAAGTGAAATAGATAATAAACAAAAGTGAAATAATAAATGTACAGTAAACATTACGCTCACAAAAATGTCAAAATAATAGACATTTCAAATGTCATAGTATGACAGTGTTGTAACAATGTTCAAATAGTTAAAGTACAATAAGGGGAATAAATAGACTCTCTGTGTGTCTCTTGCTCCCTCTCCTTCCCTGTCAGAGATTGATGGAGCCAAAAGGCTCCACAGTTCTCCACGTGCATGCAGCAGGGCTAAACCATATCACATGGTGTCTGTTGAAAGTGGAGCAAGCTGGGATAGGATGGAGAGGTCTTGGCCTATAAAAGAGGGCTAGCCCTGAGCTTTGATCATAGCAATATGAATGGAGTGGTTCCCAAGCAAGAAAACGCAGGAATGTGATGAATGTGACTGCTGCTGTTATAATTGTACTACTATATTGTATGATTTGTCCTAACCCAAGTCAGCATATCCATTATTCAACTGCTCCACTTGGAGAAACCACTGAACTTGAAGGAATGTCAATTTTACAGTAGCTTTTGGGTCAAATGTCACATTTGGTGCGCCTTTCCGCAAACACTATTGGGCTGGACTTCTTACTTTGTCTTTTACTTCTCCTGGAGCGTAGGCCATGAGGAAAAAGGTTGTGAGGATTGAGGGAAGGTGTTCAACTCCTTCAACTCTGAGGCTGCCGTGCTGTCACAGACTATTACATCACATGAAGGTCTGTGTTCACCCCCTACCGCAAGGGGAAAGTAGGGCACCCTGCTCTCTGAAAACAAAGTTTTGCAGCCCCAGAAATTGAGTGTGATAATAAAGCAATATAAACGGCCATTTTAAACTCTCAGGGCCTTGCCAGAGAAGTAGTGCCTGTCTTCTTCTCAAGGGTATACGGCTGCTGGCCAGTAACAGATTGTTGTGTTTGTGTGGCTATCGGATCCCACCTCGGTGTCCTCTGTCTCTCTCTGTGTGGATGACGAGGCAGGCTGTATTGTACAGAGAAGGAGAGGGGGGGGGGGGGTGACGACAGGGCGATGACCTATCACTTTTTATCCAGACCAAAACACAGATGCACTGTGGGAATATTCTAACCCAGCGAAGGAAGGAGCAGGGGAGAGAAAGAAAGAAATATACTTTTTTACCCCCCCTGCTCCTTTTTTTTAGGATCTATAAATAGCAGCACCTCATCTGCCGGGGCTGTTCTGCTGCATGGTCAGAACAGCAGACGCCTGGGAGAGCCTAATGACATGACACACTCGTGACAAGGATTGGAACAGTCTAGAAACGGGGACAGAGACTGACTGACAGGGTTAGAGGTGGGGACAGAGTAGGGATGGGTATGTGTAATTGAATACTCGAACGGAAGTCAAAATTCGATCTTTAACCAGAGATCACCATTATTTCAAATACTGTTAAACTTCTTGGTGGTATGTGCTTTGTGGCTTGTTGTCTTGACGACCACGTCAATTTCCTTTGACTCTAGTGTTCCATTTGTACATTTGCGGGGTACAACATTTTTTAAACCATGGCAAGCATCACACAATTCTAGTCCCTAAATGTAGTTTCCCCTCCATGTCTCACTCACTCAATTGCATTCGGACACAAGCGCCTGTTAGAAATAAATGCCTTTAAAAGCGGTGGGACGGTGGGCATAAATGCCTCTGATGGGATACACGCGATGCGTTCCGTGCCAAACAACGACAGTTATCACATTCAAAATGCACTGGTTGATTGAAGTAGGGAAATATGTGTCCTGTCTACTTTGCGAACTGCTAGTGCCATTTAGAATTGATTAGCCTAGGCCTGGAAGGTTCTCCCATCTCCAGAGGAACTCTGGAGCTCTGTCAGAGTGACCAAGGCCCTTCTCCCCCGATTGCTCAGTTTGGCCGGGCGGCCAGCTTTAGGAAGAGTCTTGGTGGTTGCAAATTTCTTCCATTTAAGAATTATGGAGGCCGCTGTGTTCTTGGGGACCTTCAATGCTGCAGACTTTTTTGGTACCCTTCCCCAGATCTGTGCCTTGACACAATCCTGTCTCGGAGCTCTACGGACAACTCCTTTGACCTTATTGCTTGGTTTTTGCTCTGACATGCACTTTCAACTGTGGGACCTTATATAGACTGTGTGTGTGTGCCTTTCCAAATAATTTCCAATCAATTGAATTTACCACAGGTGGACTCCAATCAAGTTGTAGAAACAACACAAGGATGATCAATGGAAACAGGATGCACCTGAGCTCAATTTGGAGTCTCATAGAAAAGTTTTTTTTATTCATTTACAAACATTTCTAAAAACCTGTTGTCACTTTGTCATTATGGGGTATTTTGTGTAGATTGAGGAAGTTGTATTTACCCCATTTTAGAATAAGGCTGTAAGGTAACGAAATGGGACAAAGATGGATAAATCTATCTATATAATTTTTATTTTTCAAAGTACCCCCCCCCCCCCAAAAAAAGCATGCAAGTACTGGAATAGTCAACTGCCCGTCCTCCTGACTGAGCAGTAACAGAGACACAGCCCGGTGACAGTGGAGGCACGCTGTGTCCTCTAGCCCATGCCACTGTGCCTGCTGTCACCGCGGTTCAGGTGACCTGTCAATGTCAACACATTCCCATGTCATCTACAGGGCATTGTGTGTTAGACGTTACAAACCCTCATATGTGGAACTCATAATTGAGCTCATGTTTCTCTGTGGTTATTTGAGACATTGCATTTTCCATTATCACCTCTCCCACACTCTCTCTGCTCTGGTATGTCATTTCACTTCTTTCCCTGTGATGTGTTGGTTGGCTCAGTGCGTACATGTCACCCCTCGCCTTGGAAGTTTGAGAGAGGAGGGAGGGAGAGAATAAAGGTGGGGGGAGAGATGAGTGTTGGCCTGCCTGCTTGTAAGAGCGAGGGGGGAGAGAATAAAGGTGGGGGGGGGGGGATGAGTGTTGGCCTGCCTGCTTGTAAGAGTGAGGGGGGAGAGAAGGGGTGTGTGGGCCTGCCTGCTTCAGCTGACTGGTGCTCTCATGTCTCTCCTCTCAGCCACAGAGCTCCAGATAACTAGTGGAAGAATGTTAATGTCTCTGCTATGTGATGAACTGAACTCTACAGTGCAAGGCCAGGCCATGACGCAGTGGTCCTGTACTGCTGCCTTTAGAGGTTCCCTTCTCCCCAAGTTTGTACTTGCAGACACCCTCCCTCTCATGGATTTATCAATGGTGGAAGGTAACGCCCTCCAGCCAATGCTATCACCAATCCAATGCTATTCTCTCCTTTTCAGGTAATTATCTTTAAGAGTCCATGACAGTGTCCCACTGCTGCTTTCAGTCCCTTTACTACAGCAGGGATGACCAATCCTGTAGAGATATTTTTGCTATGCACTGCAGCGTTTGTTCCATACCTGCTCCAATAGGGGATCACTACTCTCTAGTGTCAAAAAGGACCAATATGATTGGTTCTCGCTTACAGAGAACTTGATTGGTTCTCATTCTCTTAGTCAGGAAATGAGCTCCATCACCAGTGTGCAGTAGATCTGTTAAGATGACTCCTCCCTCACAAGCCGTGTGTCATGTTGTCAATAAGCCGACACTTAATAATAAAAGCCTACAGTCAGGCAGCTGGGGCTTCTGAGAAACCATAGCTGTGTTCAAATACTCATACTAACCACACTAACTGTACTATTTGTGATGTGAATTGAGTATATTTTATGCTTATTGGTCATAGTGTGGATATAGTTAGTATGCCAAATGTGCCCGGATGTCTTACTAAATTCGCCAAAGTATGTGAACACTATTTCTGTGCTTTTAGGGCCCATAATGCAATTCTTCAGAAAATGGGCGTGGCTTCACAACGTTTTCAGATTTGAAGAAAATACCAGTATGTTAATACCGGTATGTTAGGTAACTAGCTAACATTTGTTGGCTGCTAATCGAACTTGCCAGGCAGTATATTAACTAACTACCCAACGTTTATTGACTTGATTATTCACATCATTCTTAGCTAAGTGGTATAGTTGTTGTGTGTTTCAGTGGACATTGTTCATTCTGGCTATCTACTCCGATTTCAGAGCAATCTCGTCTGAGTGTGCCAGAGCGCAGAATAACTGCTGAATTTACAAATGCTCAACACCTGTTGAATATGGCCGGTGACAGTAATCGTCAGCAAAAACTCTGGATAACATGAAACAGCCTAACCAGCTCTGCTAGGGTGAGTGAAATGGTCAGATTGAGGTGTTCTCTCATTTGTGTGTGGAAATAGCTAGCCAACGTTAGCCAGTTAGCTTGGGTCCTTGACTGCCGTTGAACGCTCAGATCAAACCTACTCCTCGGCCAGAGCGTCCAGTGTGCGTTCTGAACGCTCCGAGAGCGACGCGGACAATCTGATAACTTACGAACACACCCGAAATTGTAAAATGTCTAGCTAGTCATTTGTTACGCTAGCAAGAGGTTGCATAGCAACAGCATCAACTTCCGGTAGACAGGCGACGCGTACGCTCAACTGAAACGTTACCGTTCATTTACAGTATACTAAAAGGAATTTATAGAGTGTGTACTCATTAAGTAGGTAGTATACAGTATGTTAGTATGGGTATTCGCTCATGACCTTTATATTGGCGGTTGTGTTTAGAAACTTGGAACCAAAGGTATGCAAATTTTGTCTTGCCATGGTTTGATATGCATGTCGCTCCCTCCACTCCCTCTCATCCACCCTCCCACTCACCCTTCCCTCCAGCTCTGTTATACAGCTTGTTTTACAGTATGCACCAACCTGCGGTCTGTGTAATGCCATCTCATTCCATGCATCAGCCAGCCAGTCACATGGTTTGCAGGGATAAATCTGGAGGCTGCGAAATATTCAGACTGTCTGTGGCAGTGCGGGGCTGCAACCGGCCGACTCATCTGTTTTATATGGAGTCTCAGGCCAGGCCGGGTCCTAGACACCATTCCTGCTCTGGCTACATCTGTTTTATATGGAGAGTCTCCGGCCAGGCCGGGTCCTAGACACCATTCCTGCTCTGGCTACATCTGTTTTATATGGAGAGTCTCAGGCCAGGCCGGGTCCTAGACACCATTCCTGCTCTGGCAGCATCTGTTTTATATGGAGAGTCTCAGGCCGGGTCCTAGACACCATTCCTGCTCTGGCTACATCTGTTTTATGTGGAGAGTCTCAGGCCAGGCCGGGTCCTAGACACCATTCCTGCTCTGGCTACATCTGTTTTATATGGAGAGTCTCAGGCCGGGTCCTAGACACCATTCCTGCTCTGGCAGCATCTGTTTTATATGGAGAGTCTCAGGCCGGGTCCTAGACACCATTCCTGCTCTGGCTACATCTGTTTTATATGGAGAGTCTCAGGCCAGGCCGGGTCCTAGACACCATTCCTGCTCTGCCTACATCTGTTTTATATGGAGAGTCTCAGACCAGGCCGGGTCCTAGACACCATTCCTGCTCTGGCTACATCTGTTTTATATGGAGAGTCTCAGGCCAGGCCGGGTCCTAGACACCATTCCTGCTCTGGCAGCATCTGTTTTATATGGAGAGTCTCAGGCCGGGTCCTAGACACCATTCCTGCTCTGGCTACATCTGTTTTATGTGGAGAGTCTCAGGCCAGGCCGGGTCCTAGACACCATTCCTGCTCTGGCTACATCTGTTTTATATGGAGAGTCTCAGACCAGGCCGGGTCCTAGACACCATTCCTGCTCTGGCTACATCTGTTTTATATGGAGAGTCTCAGGCCAGGCCGGGTCCTAGACACCATTCCTGCTCTGGCTACATCTGTATTATATGGAGAGTCTCAGGCCGGGTCCTAGACACCATTCCTGCTCTGGCAGCATCTGTTTTATATGGAGAGTCTCAGGCCGGGTCCTAGACACCATTCCTGCTCTGGCTACATCTGTTTTATATGGAGAGTCTCAGGCCAGGCCGGGTCCTAGACACCATTCCTGCTCTGCCTACATCTGTTTTATATGGAGAGTCTCAGACCAGGCCGGGTCCTAGACACCATTCCTGCTCTGGCTACAACTGTTTTATATGGAGAGTCTCAGGCCAGGCCGGGTCCTAGACACCATTCCTGCTCTGGCTACATCTGTTTTATATGGAGAGTCTCAGGCCGGGTCCTAGACACCATTCCTGCTCTGGCTACATCTGTTTTATATGGAGAGTCTCAGACCAGGCCGGGTCCTAGACACCATTCCTGCTCTGGCTACATCTGTTTTATATGGAGAGTCTCAGGCCAGGCCGGGTCCTAGACACCATTCCTGCTCTGGCTACATCTGTTTTATATGGAGAGTCTCAGGCCAGGTCGGGTCCTAGACACCATTCCTCCTCTGGCTACATCTGTTTTATATGGAGAGTCTCAGACCAGGCCGGGTCCTAGACACCATTCCTGCTCTGGCTACATCTGTTTTATATGGAGAGTCTCAGGCCAGGCCGGGTCCTAGACACCATTCCTGCTCTGGCTACATCTGTTTTATATGGAGAGTCTCAGGCCAGGTCGGGTCCTAGACACCATTCCTGCTCTGGCTACATCTGTTTTATATGGAGAGTCTCAGGCCAGGTCGGGTCCTAGACAGCATTCCTCCTCTGGCTACATCTGTTTTATATGGAGAGTCTCAGGCCGGGTCCTAGACACCATTCCTGCTCTGGCTACATCTGTTTTATATGGAGAGTCTCAGGCCAGGCCGGGTCCTAGACACCATTCCTGCTCTGGCTACATCTGTTTTATGTGGAGAGTCTCAGGCCAGGCCGGGTCCTAGACACCATTCCTGCTCTGGCTGCATCTGTTTTATATGGAGAGTCTCAGGCCAGGCCGGGTCCTAGACACCATTCCTGCTCTGGCAGCATCTGTTTTACAAATTCAGCCTGCGGGCCGCCAGTTGAGGAACCCTGCACGAGGCAGTTCTGTGCCTGAATTACTCAAATAGGTTGCCTGTAGCATAATTATTTCCCTGTGGTCCTGTTGAGGTAGGATGTGACAAACGTTGATTTGGGTTTGACCAGACACACCCTAGGGAAGGTGCCGTTAAACAAATGTTACCTGAGCAGACCTATTGTTCCTCCCTGTTGTAGCGTCTTCTGGCCTAAGTTAATATTTGACCAAGACCCTGGTGGTAGTAGTAGTGAGAGAGCAGTCACAATGGGACCCTGCCTGGGGTTAAAGGACGGGTCATTAAGCCTAAAACGGCTTGTGAGGCTACCACACAGCTATCTGTCTTCTTGGAACAGGAGGACAAATATGTTTGTTGTTCTGCTAAAGTTGTACGTTTGTGAGTCGCGACTTGCCTCCCTCTCGTGTCTCTGTCGGGTCTCCCTCCGTCTCTCGCGCGCGGTCTATTACCTTAACCAGCAAGAAAACCAAATAATGTCGCTCAAACAAGGGGAAACTAACGAAGAGTCACTGACAACCACCAAAATGAAACACGTGGGGTTTTAGGAGGGGTTCTGAAAGACACTCATGGGGGTGTCCACTGAAAGTTTACTAGCAACAACAACTGGAACTTAAGACCCCCTCCATGAGACCCACTACATTTGCCCCAGAACAGGCAAACAAAATAAAACCCCACACCAAACTTAAAGACAGGAAGCAAACCAAAAAGTGGAGCAAAACGAAAACAGGAAAGATAAAGGATTGTCTGTCTGTTCCACGTCTCTCAAGAGCACCTGGGCCAGCCACTCTTAAATAGCACCTGGGCCAGCCGCTCTTAAATAGCACCTGGGCCAGCCGCTCTTAAATAGCACCTGGGCCAGCCGCTCTTAAATAGCACCTGGGCCAGCCGCTCTTAAATAGCACCTGGGCCTGCCGCTCTTAAAGAGCACCTGGGCCTGCCGCTCTTAAAGAGCACCTGGGCCTGCCGCTCTTAAAGAGCACCTGGGCCAGCCGCTCTTAAAGAGCACCTGGGCCAGCCACTCTTAAAGAGCACCTGGGCCAGCCACTCTTAAAGAGCACCTGGGCCAGCACAGGTGAAACACCTTCCCACTAACGAGATGGCAACCAGTACAGCTGTAACACCTTCCCACTAACGAGATGGCAACCAGTACAGCTGTAACACCTTCCCACTAACGAGATGGCAACCAGTACAGCTGTAACACCTTCCCACTAACGAGATGGCAACCAGTACAGCTGTAACACCTTCCCACTAACGAGATGGCAACCAGTACAGCTGTAACACCTTCCCACTAACGAGATGGCAACCAGTACAGCTGTAACACCTTCCCACTAACGAGATGGCAACCAGTACAGCTGTAACACCTTCCCACTAACGAGATGGCAACCAGTACAGCTGTAACACCTTCCCACTAACGAGATGGCAACCAGTACAGCTGTAACACCTTCCCACTAACGAGATGGCAACCAGTACAGCTGTAACACCTTCCCACTAACGAGATGGCAACCAGTACAGCTGTAACACCTTCCCACTAACGAGATGGCAACCAGTACAGCTGTAACACCTTCCCACTAACGAGATGGCAACCAGTACAGCTGTAACACCTTCCCACTAACGAGATGGCAACCAGTACAGCTGTAACACCTTCCCACTAACGAGATGGCAACCAGTCCAGCTGTAACACCTTCCCACTAACGAGATGGCAACCAGTACAGCTGTAACACCTTCCCACTAACGAGATGGCAACCAGTACAGCTGTAACACCTTCCCACTAACGAGATGGCAACCAGTACAGCTGTAACACCTTCCCACTAACGAGATGGCAACCAGTACAGCTGTAACACCTTCCCACTAACGAGATGGCAACCAGTACAGCTGTAACACCTTCCCACTAACGAGATGGCAACCAGTACAGCTGTAACACCTTCCCACTAACGAGATGGCAACCAGTCCAGCTGTAACACCTTCCCACTAACGAGATGGCAACCAGTACAGCTGTAACACCTTCCCACTAACGAGATGGCAACCAGTACAGCTGTAACACCTTCCCACTAACGAGATGGCAACCAGTACAGCTGTAACACCTTCCCACTAACGAGATGGCAACCAGTACAGCTGTAACACATACTGACTAATGAAGACACCAATCAGTGTGCCCTACGTGCTAATATTCCATCTTCAAAACATAAATGAAAAAAAACAACCTGTAACAGTCACTCTCTCTCTGTTTCTCTGTGTCTGGTAGCCCACTGCAACCCAGTCCAGTCTGCCTGGGAGAGCAGGTTCTCCTCTCTATCTCAATCTGTCTGACTCTTGCCAGGGAGCTGGACTGAAACTCTGATCGGACATACGAAATCTAACCTGCATACAGTATAGCACATTACGTGAGTGAGCAAGCAGCACTGATGACTGGGACTGGTCTGAAAAGCTTCTATTCCCTCTTGGCCCTATAAATATTTGAGAGTAAACTCTGTCTCGCTCTCTTGTCTGTCAGCTGTGTATGCAATATGCGTTGGAGACCTGTTTGTTTGTTTGTGTGTATGGGCTGGGAGATTTGATCCATCAGACAGGAAGTGGTCTGCTGTTGTGTATAAGATGCTGATGGAGACAGACATCCCTGATAAAGGAAGAGCGAAGGGAAGAGAGCAATGCAGAGAGAGGGAGAGAGTTAATGATGTATGAATCCCTAGTATCTGGCTACAGCACTGTGTGGTCTGGAACATGGGAGAGAGAGACTGGCAGCCCATCCCTAGACTCTACTCAGACTGTACCCGTCACTAGCCTCTACCCAGCCAGTGCCCATACCCAGCTTGTACCCATCCCTAGCCTCTACCCATCCCATACCCATCCAGTCCCCATCCCATACCCAGCCTGTACCCATCCCATACCCATCCAGTCCCCATCCCATACCCAGCCTGTACCCATCCCATACCCATCCAGTCCCCATCCCATACCGTCTGTACTCATCCCATACCCAGCCTCTACCCATCCCATACCCAGCCTCTACCCATCCCTAGCCAATACCAAGCCTGTACCCATCCCATACCAAGCCTGTACCATCCCATACCCAGCCTGTACCCATCCCAAGCCCATATCCGGCATGTACCATCCCATTTCCAGCCTTGACCCAGCCTGCACCCAGGACCCAGCCTCTACCCTTCCCTAGCCTCTTCCCATCCCTTCCCTAGCCCATACCCAGCCTGCACCCAGGACCCAGCCTCTACCCTTCCCTAGCCTCTACCCATCCCTTCCCTAGCCCATACCCAGCCTGCACCCAGGACCCAGCCTCTACCCTTCCCTAGCCTCTTCCCATCCCTTCCCTAGCCCATACCCAGCCTGCTCCCAGGACCCAGCCTCTACCCTTCCCTAGCCTCTACCCATCCCTTCCCTAGCCCATACCCAGCCTGCACCCAGGACCCAGCCTCTACCCTTCCCTAGCCTCTACCCATCCCTTCCCTAGCCCATACCCAGCCTGTTCCCAGAACCCCAGTAGCGCATTTACTTCCCTGGCAGACCTTCTCCTCAGGGGTGTTGTGTACTTATCCCTGCCTAGACGGAGGGGATCAGATGGGGATAGGCAGCACCCTGTATCATGTGCTCCTGGAGCTGCAGGAATCCTGGTGGGCCTGACTAATGCTGTCCTAATCTAGTCTGGGACCATTAGGACATAGAAGTTTCATCTATCACAGACACACACCAGCAGCTTAGAGGGTTTGACTCTCAGGTCTCGGGGCTTCCCCTCAGGAGCAGATCACTGGATGAACGACCGCACTGAACCCAGTGGTAGTAACGCCTGTTAACAACCTAAAAACACTCACCTACTCACTCCAAGGCCTGTCATGTCTGCTGTCAGTCTGTCTCTCTGTTTTTCTCTGAGTGGCTAATGGTGCATGTTGGAGCAGTGTTTTCATGTGTTTGTGACTGTGAGTACAGGTGGTGCTAGCCTTATGTTGGTGTGTTTGTGACTGTGAGTACAGGTGGTGCTAGCTGTATGTTGGTGTGTTTGTGACTGTGAGTACAGGTGGTGCTAGCCTTATGTTGGTGTGTTTGTGACTGTGAGTACAGGTGGTGCTAGCCGTATGTTGGTGTGTTTGTGACTGTGAGTACAGGTGGTGCTAGCCGTATGTTGGTGTGTTTGTGACTGTGAGTACAGGTGGTGCTAGCTATATGTTGGTGTGTTTGTGACTGAGTACAGGTGGTGCTAGCCTTATGTTGGTGTGTTTGTGACTGTGAGTACAGGTGGTGCTAACTGTATGTTGGTGTGTTTGTGACTGAGTACTGTCGGTGTGTTTGTGACTGTGAGTACAGGTGGTGCTAGCCGTATGTCGGTGTGTTTGTGACTGTGAGTACAGGTGGTGCTAGCCGTATGTCGGTGTGTTTGTGACTGTGAGTATGGTTGGTGTGTTTGTGACTGTGAGTACAGGTGGTGCTAGCTGTATGTTGCTGTGTTTGTGACTGAGTACTGTCGGTGTGTTTGTGACTGTGAGTACAGGTGGTGCTAGCCGTATGTCGGTGTGTTTGTGACTGAGTACAGGTGGTGCTAGCCTTATGTCAGTGTGTTTGTGACTGTGAGTACAGGTGGTGCTAGCCGTATGTTGGTGTGTTTGTGACTGTGAGTACAGGTGGTGCTAACTGTATGTTGGTGTGTTTGTGACTGTGAATGCCAGGTGGTGCTAGCTGTATGTCGGTGTGTTTGTGACTGTGAGTACAGGTGGTGCTAACTGTATGTCGGTGTGTTTGTGACTGAGTACAGGTGGTGCTAGCCGTATGTCGGTGTGTGTTCTCCTCTGTTTGAATAGTGGTCAAACAATACTGAATATGTGTTGTGGTTGGACCGTGTGCGTGCGTGGACCGTGTGCGTGCGTGCGTGCGTGATGTGTGCACATACGGAGTATACCAAACATCAGGAACACCTTCCTAATATTCAGTTGCACCAGCCCTTTTTCCCCTCAGAACAGCTTCAACTCGTCAGGTCATAGACTCTACAAGGTGTTCGAAAGCGTTCCACAGGGATGCTGGCCACGTTGACTCCAATGCGTCCCACAGTTGTTAAGTTGGCTGAATGTCCTTTGGGTGGGGGACCATTCTTGATGGTCCACGGTGGTTTCCACGGGAAACTGTTGAGTGTGGAAAAACCCAGCAGCGTTGCAGTTCTTGACACAAACCGGTGCGCCTGGCACCTACTACCATACCCCGTTCAAAGACACTTATATATTTTGTGTCAGTTATCACAAGGCTCAAAAATCATTCTTTAACCTGTCTCCTTCCCTTCATCTAAACTAAAGTGGATTTAACAAGTGACGTCAATAAGGGATCATATCCTTCACCTGGATTCACATGGTCAGTCTGTTATGGAAAGAGCATACTCGGTGTATGTGTCATGCCCGAGTAAACAACACGTGTGTGTTTGACACTGTGTGTGTGTGAGCTTGCCGTTCCAGCAGGACAGGGTATGTTTTCTCTCTCACCCTGCCGTGGATGTGTACACCGTCTCTCTGCAAGGTTTCAGTTTTGTCAGTGAGCAGTGTGAGTTCTGCAACACCAGTCAAAGCAGGTTATTAATAGACCTGCTGTATTAATTTGAGCAGAGGAGCAACATTTACACCTCGTCTTAGCACGATAGACTGTATGTACATATCGCTATGTTTTTTCCCCCCCTCATGTTCTCTCTTCAACATACACAAACACACACCCCCTCACCCTCTTGCATTCTATCTCTCACATTGCGTGTACATTTTGTGTAAGGGAAGGGGAAATGTATAGTTTCCTGTCAGGGGTTTGGCCTTTAACACAGATAACTATAATGTGCTACAGACTCTGTGTGCTACAGACTCTGTGTGCTACAGACTCTGTGTGCTACAGACTCTGTGTGCTACAGACTCTGTGTGCTACAGACTCTGTGTGCTACAGACTCTGTGTGCTACAGACTCTGTGTGCTACAGACTCTGTGTGCTACAGCTTCTGTGTCAGCTCAGTCTCATCCTGACACCAGCTAGTAGCCTGCCCTACATGGAGTAGAGTCTCTCTGTCTCTCATCCTCTCTCTTCTAGTAAATATGACCTATAATTACAATATTTTTAATTATGTTAGGAAGCAGATTTTCTGTGTTATGAATGGTGTGGGCATTCCCCAACAACAGAATGGTGTGGGCGTGTACCGGTCATTAAAGTAGATCGCTGATTGGCCAGCTCGGCCAGAATCAACAACATTATTTGGGTATGAGTTAACAGAATATGAACTTTTAAAAGTGAGATTTTCACTGGAAAGATGCCTTAAATTGATGCCCTGGAATCCAAATGGATATGCTCCATTTCACCATAGTAAATGTTGAAACGGAGAATCTGTTTTGGAGGCTATTAAGTTGGAGTCTTATGCTGTGGAAAACATGAATGATCCCAACGCCTTCCGCCTGCTCCTCCCATCATCTCTCATTAGTATGTTAGAGAGACTGGGCAAAGGTCTATTCTTTTTGGGGAAATGGTATTAGAGTATTTGTTAGATTTATGTCAAGATTTAGGCTATAGATTACCACAAAATCTGTCCCAAAAGCATCTTGGTGTAAGATTATTTACTTATATATATATATATATATATATATATATATACTTTGGTAAAAAAAAATCAAACTCAACATCAGTCTGAGACACAAACCAGCTCCTTTTATACTTAATGTAGTTCTACTTCTATGAAATACACTGTTCATGTAATATCTACCCATATTCTTAGAATGATGATGTTTATTTAAGTGCTTCAAAGAGTCCTGAATGTTTTAATATGTTGGCAATGTGTTTAAGGTGAGAGGTGTGCCAAGGTAGTGACTGAGAGAACCTGTGCCAGGTATTTCAAGTCAGTTTAAACAGAACGAGTTCCATCCCAGCCGTAGTGACTGTGGAGCCCTGCTCATTCCTGTTGATTCAGCAGTGAGTCAGGTTAGATTCAGGTTGGCTGTCTCCTGACAGCCGTAACATTTGAATGTATCTCAGCGGTGTATCGGGTAGGGTCAGGTAAATTCAGGTGAGTTCAGACCTGACAGCCGTAACATTTGAATGTAACTCAGCGGTGTATCGGGTAGGGTCAGGTAAATTCAGGTGAGTTCAGACCTGACAGCAGTGAGTCCGGATCAGGTAGATCCTGTCTCTCAGGATGTTGGTGGCATAATGACTTGACTAACTGGGTCCTCCAGGTGGTCGTTCACTGAGCAGGTAGATTGAGGTTTACCTTTATTTAACTCCAAACAGTCTGGTGAAAAACAAACACAACTC
Organism: Salvelinus fontinalis; assembly: GCF_029448725.1. NCBI lineage: Eukaryota > Metazoa > Chordata > Actinopteri > Salmoniformes > Salmonidae > Salvelinus > Salvelinus fontinalis. The sequence continues at coordinate 21,431 of NW_026601744.1, forward strand.
AACATCAGTCTGAGACACAAACCAGCTCCTTTTATACTTAATGTAGTTCTACTACTATAAAATACACTGTTCATGTAATATCAAGTCAGTTAAGAACAAATTCTCAATTTAAATGACGGCCTAGGAACAGTGGGGTTAAACTGCCTTGTTCAGGGGCAGAACGACAGATTTGTACATTGTCAGCTCAGGGATTTGAACTTGCAACCTTTCATTTGCTAGTCCAACGCTCTAACCAATAGGCTCACCTTTGGGGCGGCAGGGGGAGTTAGGTCTGCTCTATACCAAATTAGCATACCCCCTGAGTCCCTTCCCTGTTTCACACCTGGTAGTTTTGTGAATGGGACTACCAGCTCTCTGTAACTTAGAGGGCAACCAGTGGGTCCGTCTCCTCTGTACCAGGTTTCTTGCAGGATGACAATGTCTGTATTTCCGATTTATTTGGTGAAGTCCAGGTTCCTGCTCTTTAGGCCAAAGGCAGATGACCTCAGGCCTTGGATATTCCAGGATGATATAGTGAAGGCTTTGTGTTCCATAAAGTGTCCGATGTTGTTGGTCGTGTGGTTTGGCCTCAGGCCAGTAAGTGTGAAGTGAGTTCAGTTAAATAGAAACAGACCTGACTGTCTTTTTCTCTCAGGATGTGAGTAGAGATTTAATAATGACTAACGGGGATATACAGGCGTTTGAGCTGAAGGGACCAGAGAATGTTCTAATAGATAAGAGACCGATTCAGCAGTGAGTCAGGCCAGGTACAAGTCGATCTATATGGACCTGATTGTTTCAGGATGTGGGTAGATTGCATGCATATTGAGTTGACTAAATAGGATCTACAGGTGGTTAAGCACAAAGGACGAGGGATCAGTCACAACAGATAAAAAGGGACAGGTGTGTCATTGATGCTGTCAGATACGGGCTGAAGGTAAGGCTGGATCCTAGGAGTTTGTCTGACTAATCATTCCTCCACATGCTCAGGCCTGAATTAGTTTGTGTTGAAAGTAAGGAGGAGGTTATATTGGAACAGTTACTTGCGTCTACAGTGAACAGGCTAGCCTCGTGCTGTTTTTGTGGTAAAGAAATGGTTAGAAGGACCACCAATGAAAACTCTTTGAATAAGTAAGACACAATTTTGTCTCAAATTAGGGCTGGTGAAAATAACCTCTAAACCGACCATCCATTTAGCCTAACCCAGGGATGTCTTTGTAAAGGTAGTTGTTACCCTCTCCGTCCCGTGTGCCCAATCTCTCACTGGCCTCATTCAGGGTTGTATTAAAACCAAACCATTGTACAGCAGCACAGCATCAGACCGTGTGTGTGTGTGTGTGTCCACAGTAAATAGGCCGTTAAAGTGCCGTTTTCATACAAGGCTGGTCTCCAAGAGGATGAATCACTGTCTCCTCCCTCCCTCTCACTTATTCTCTCCCTCTCTACTCTGTGCCCATTCTCTGCTCTCATCCCCCTCTTCTCTGAGGCTGAGTTGGTTGAATTAAGGAAACAGAGAGGAAGCTCTCTTTCCTCGTCCATGTCTCCCAGTGTCAATTACTGAATTAGCTGCGCCATGCCCCCTCCCCTCTCACTTTCTCTTGGTCTCTCTCTCTCTCTTCCTCATGTATTCTCCATTCAGCTGTCTTTCTTGCGCTCTCTCTCCCTCTGTCCCTTTCTCTCTTTCTTGCTCTCTCCCTCAGTCCCCCTCTCTCTCTTGATCATGCTCTATCCATCTATAAATAGTCTCATGTGGGATGGAGGTTTTTACAGCCGTCTCGTGATTTACATTTCATTTTCACCTCTGGATTATTTATTTACCTCCCATGAACCCGGCTCCCACTCTCCTCACTCTCTTTCTCTCCCTCTCTGCCCCCTCCGCTCCACTCTCTCTCTCTTTCTCTCCCTCTCTGCCCCCTCCGCTCCTCTCTCTCTCTTTCTCTCCCTCTCTGCTCCCTCCGTTCCTCTCTCTCTCTCTTTCTCTCCCACTCTGCCCCCTCCGCTCCTCTCTCTCTCTCTTTTCTCCAAATAAAGGGGATAAAGAGATGCAGAGGGTCTTAATGAACACACTGGGTGGAGGGGACTGGAGAGTGGAGGGGGGGTGGCTGAATCTGTTAGGGCCTGTGTCATGCTGGGCCATTGTCTGGTTTGAGGATAGTCTGCCTCTCTCTCTCTCTGCCACCTTCGCTCACAATTCGGTTGAATTCAATGTACTTTATTGGCCTTGGGAAGTTTAGGGGCTTTTACGTTGCCAAAGCAAACAGGCCTATAGGAAGGAACATATCATATCAAAGGTGATAGTGACATAATAATAATAATGACAGCTCTCTCTCTTCTCCCTCTAAATGTCTCTCTCTGGTTCGCTCTGGCCTGCGGCCCAAGCACGGGCAGGTTCGCTGTCTCAGGCTGGGCTCTCTAGAGATGCAGCCTATCCACTGGGCACACACTGGTTGAATCAATGTTTCCACATCATTTTAATGAAATTACATTGAACCAACGTGGAATAGATGTTGAACTGACGTCTGTGCCCAGTGGGTAGTGCTGACTACCTCACTTGAGTGCCTCTCAAAGGGGTTAGAACAACCCCCCCCCACACACACACACTCATCCTCCCTCTCTAAAACATCTCCAATTGGACATGGCATTTCCCTTGTCTTACCGAGTCCCCTCTCTCTGAAAGGCTATGCGGAGACGTGGTCTGTTTACTTGAACGGATGTGAGCTGAGACCTAAGAGTGTAAGAAAACAGGGGGACAATTCCTCTTATTTGAGTGTTTTTAGGTCTGCTACTTTTGATCACCTTTTTGAGCTTTGTCCAAATGTTACATTTTATTTTAGTGCTTTAAGGCAAACAAACGTCTTCTCCTGTGTTTTGAAAGTTGAGTGGTTTTGTTCTGAGTCACCGGTCGTTAATTGCTGTGTGTGTGACATACTGTTCACTCATTGTGACACTTGTGCAGCTGGCCTGTCATTATGTGAAACAGGATGTTAGCAGAGAGACCCAGTCACAGGACGGTGTAGGTGGTGGCAGGCACTCACTCTGCACCTCTATTGGTGTGTCTTCTGACTTCTTGCATTCTTCTGACTGTTGCATGAAACAGGATGCTCACAGAGACCCAGTCACAGGATGGTGGTGTTGGTCACGAAGCACTCAGCTGTATATCCTATTGGTGGGACTTGACTTCTGAATCTGTATTCAAACAGTGTCTTAGTGTTAGTGCTGATCTAGGATCAGGTCTCCATGTCCGTATAATATTATTAATTTTCATGATCTAAAAGGCCTAACTGAACCTATATCAGATACAGCACTGCCGCCGTCCATCCTATAGCAGATACAGCACTGCCGTCCATCCTATAGCAGATACAGCACTGCCGTCCGTCCTATAGCAGATACAGCACTGCTGCCGTCCGTCCCATAGCGGATACAGCACTGCCGTCCATCCTATAGCAGATACAGCACTGCTGCCGTCCGTCCTATAGCAGATACAGCACTGCTGCCGTCCGTCCTATAGCAGATACAGCACTGCTGCCGTCCATCCTATAGCAGATACAGCACTGCCGCCGTCCGTCCTATAGCAGATACAGCACTGCTGCCGTCCGTCCTATAGCAGATACAGCACTGCTGCCGTCCGTCCTATAGCAGATACAGCACTGCTGCCGTCCTATAGCGGATACAGCACTGCCGCCGTCCGTCCCATAGCGGATACAGCACTGCTGCCGTCCTATAGCAGATACAGCACTGCCGCCGTCCGTCCCATAGCGGATACAGCACTGCCGCCGTCCGTCCTATAGCAGATACAGCACTGCCGCCGTCCGTCCTATAGCAGATACAGCACTGCCGCCGTCCGTCCTATAGCAGATACAGCACTGCCGCCGTCCGTCCTATAGCAGATACAGCACTGCCGCCGTCCGTCCTATAGCAGATACAGCACTGCCGCCGTCCGTCCTATAGCAGATACAGCACTGCCGCCGTCCGTCCTATATCAGATACAGCACTGCTGCCGTCCTATAGCAGATACAGCACTGCTGCCGTCCTATAGCAGATACAGCACTGCCGCCGTCCGTCCTATAGCAGATACAGCACTGCTGCCGTCCATCCTATAGCAGATACAGCACTGCTGCCGTCCGTCCTATAGCAGATACAGCACTGCTGCCGTCCGTCCTATAGCAGATACAGCACTGCTGCCGTCCGTCCTATAGCAGATACAGCACTGCTGCCGTCCATCCTATAGCAGATACAGCACTGCCGTCCGTCCTATAGCAGATACAGCACTGCCGTCCGTCCTATAGCAGATACAGCACTGCTGCCGTCCTATAGCAGATGCAGCACTGCCGCCGTCCGTCCTATAGCAGATACAGCACTGCTGCCGTCCGTCCTATAGCAGATACAGCACTGCTGCCGTCCTATAGCAGATACAGCACTGCTGCCGTCCGTCCTATAGCAGATACAGCACTGCTGCCGTCCGTCCTATAGCAGATACAGCACTGCTGCCGTCCATCCTATAGCAGATACAGCACTGCCGTCCGTCCTATAGCAGATGCAGCACTGCCGTCCGTCCTATAGCAGATGCAGCACTGCCGCCGTCCGTCCTATAGCAGATGCAGCACTGCCGCCGTCCGTCCTATAGCAGATGCAGCACTGCCGCCGTCCGTCCTATAGCAGATACAGCACTGCTGCCGTCCTATAGCAGATACAGCACTGCTGCCGTCCATCCTATAGCAGATACAGCACTGCCGTCCATCCTATAGCAGATACAGCACTGCCGTCCGTCCTATAGCAGATACAGCACTGCTGCCGTCCTATAGCAGATACAGCACTGCCGTCCGTCCTATAGCAGATACAGCACTGCTGCCGTCCTATAGCAGATACAGCACTGCCGCCGTCCGTCCTATAGCAGATGCAGCACTGCCGCCGTCCGTCCTATAGCAGATGCAGCACTGCCGCCGTCCGTCCTATAGCAGATACAGCACTGCCGCCGTCCGTCCTATAGCGGATACAGCACTGCCGCCGTCCGTCCTATAGCAGATACAGCACTGCTGCCGTCCTATAGCAGATACAGCACTGCCGCCGTCCGTCCCATAGCGGATACAGCACTGCCGCCGTCCGTCCTATAGCAGATACAGCACTGCCGCCGTCCTATAGCAGATACAGCACTGCCGCCGTCCTAATGCAGATACAGCACTGCCGCTGTCCTATAGCAGATACAGCACTGCTGCCGTCCTATAGCAGATACAGCACTGCCGCCGTCCGTCCTATAGCAGATACAGCACTGCCGCCGTCCGTCCTATAGCAGATACAGCACTGCCGCCGTCCTATAGCAGATACAGCACTGCCGCCGTCCTATAGCAGATACAGCACTGCCGCCGTCCTATAGCAGATACAGCACTGCTGCCGTCCTATAGCAGATACAGCACTGCCGCCGTCCGTCCTATAGCAGATGCAGCACTGCCGCCGTCCGTCCTATAGCAGATACAGCACTGCTGCCGTCCGTCCTATAGCAGATACAGCACTGCTGCCGTCCTATAGCAGATACAGCACTGCTGCCGTCCGTCCTATAGCAGATACAGCACTGCCGTCCGTCCTATAGCAGATACAGCACTGCTGCCGTCCGTCCTATAGCAGATACAGCACTGCTGCCGTCCGTCCTATAGCAGATACAGCACTGCCGTCCGTCCTATAGCAGATACAGCACTGCTGCCGTCCGCCCTATAGCAGATACAGCACTGCTGCCGTCCTATATCAGATACAGCACTGCCGCCGTCCGTCCTATATCAGATACAGCACTGCCGCCGTCCGTCCTATATCAGATACAGGTGTTTGTTCTTCACTGGTTGACCTTTTCTTGTGTCAACAGGTCACAAATCTTGCTGCTGTGATGCACACTGTGGTATTTCACCCAGTACAGTTTATCCAAATTGGGTTTGTTTTGGAAGTCTTTGTGGATCTGTGTAATCTGAGGGAAATATGTGTCTCTAATATGGTCATACATTTGGCAGGAGGTTAGGAAGTGCAGCTCAGTTTCCACCTCATTTTGTGGGCAGTGTGCACACAGCCTGTCTTCTCCTGAGAGCCATGTCTGCCTACGGCGGCCTTTCTCAATAGCAAGGCAATGCTCACTGAGTCTGTACATAGTCAAAGCTTCCCTTACGTTTCGGTCAATCACAGTGGTCAGGTATTCTGCCACTGTGTACTCTCTGTTTAGGGCCAAATGGGATTCTAGTTTGCTCAGTTTTAATTTTTAATTTGATATAAATTCTTTCCAATGTGTTAAGTAATTATCTTTTTTGTTTTTCTCATGTTTTGGTTGGGTCTAATTGTGTTGCTGTCCTGGGGCTCTGTGGGGTGTGTTTTGTTAACAGAGCCCCACGACCAGCTTGCTTAGGGGACTTTTCTCCAGGTCCATCTCTCTGTAGGTGATGGCTTTATGGAAGGTTTGGGAATCTTTCTTCTCTTTCTGTCTCTCTCTAATGCTAGATGATAGTTTGATGTTAATTTAGGTGGGTTGCATAGTTCTTGCCAACTTGGTGTGGTCATATGAAAATTCTTGTGGCGTTCATTCCCATCAGCGTATCCTGCTAATGACTGACTAGCTACCCTGCTGATTTAAAATGTGCTGCTCTTGTGTTTCCACCTTGTCCAAGTCCTCCATCCATGTATTTGCCCAATGCCTGATACTCGAACAGCCTCTCAAAGGCCCTCATTGTGTGAATATATTTTTTTAGAAATACATCTTCTAAAGACAGAAGTAAATGCAATAGAGAAACCAGTGTGCTCTTGCGGGGTCATGCCAAGCACAGGAAGTGAACAGGAAGTGTCCTGAATTGGCCTTGTTAAGATGTTAGCATGTTTTACTGTAGCATTCTAATGGCTGTTGATCTGATTCTGAAGCACATGACTCTGGACCAAATCAACCGGCCTAGTTTACATATGGCCCCATCTCCAGGTGTTTTGGGGCCATAGAGCTGTTATTTCCTCAGATCAGCCACAGTGGTGAGACTGTTAGTCATACAGTACCTTCATAAAGTATTCATACCCCTCAACTTTTACCCCTCAACTTAACTTTTTACACATTTTATTGTTACGAAGTGGAGTTAAAATGGATTTAGTTGTCATTTTAATGTCAAAGTGGAATCAAAATAATACACTGATATATCTTGATTAGATAAGTATTCAACACCCTGAATCAATACATGTTGGATTCACCTTTGGCAGTGATTACAATTGTGAGTCTTTCTAGGTAAGTCTCTAAGAGCTTTAAATGCCTGGATTGTGCAACATTTGCCTATTTTATTCTTTAGAATTCTTCAAGCTCTTTCAAATTGGTTGTTGATCATTGCTAGACAGTCATTTTCAGTCAAAACTGTAACTAGGCTACTCAGGGAAATTCAATGTCATCTTGATAAGCAACTCCAGTGTATATTTGGCTTTGTGTTTTAGGCTATTGTTCTGCTGAAAGGTGAATTTCTCTCCCAGTGTCTGTTGAAAAGGATTTCGCCTGTGCTTTGCTCTATTTCGTTTCTTTTTATCCCCCCAAACTCCCTAGTCCTTACTGTGATGAAAAGCATACCAATAACATGATGCAGCCACCACCATGCTTAAAACATATGAAGTGGTATTCCGTGATGTGTTGTTGGATTTTCCCCAAATGTAACGCTTTGTATTCAGGACACACTTTTTGCAGTATTACTTTAGTGCCTTGTTGCAAACAGGAATGCATGTTCTGGAATATTTCTATTCTGTTCATGCTTCCTCCTTTTCACTTTGTCATTTGTGTTAGTATTGTGGAGTACCTACAATGTTGATCCATCCTCAGGTATCTCCCGAGTGGCACAGCAATCTAAGGCACTGCATCTCAGTGCTAGAGGCGTCACTACAGACACCCTGGTTCGAATCCAGGCTGTATCACAACCGGGCATGATTGGGAGTTCCAAAGGGCGGCGCACAATTGTCCCAGCGTCGTCCGGGTTTGGCCGGTGTAGGCCATCATTGTAAATGACTTGCCTAGTATAAAGGTTAAATAACAATTTAGAAATAAATACATCTCCTATCACAAGCTTTAAACTCTGTTTTAAAATCCCCATTAGCCTCATGGTGAAATCCCTGAGTGGTTTCCTTCCTCTCCGTCAACTGAGTTAGGAAGGATGCCTGTGTCTTTGTAGTGACTGGGTGTATTGACACACCATCCAAAGTGTAATTATTAACTGCACCATGCTCAAAGGAATATTCAATGTCTGCTTTTTTATTTCTATTTTTTTTCAGCTACCTATAAGTACCCTTTGCGAACCATTGGAAATTCTCCCTGGTCTTTGTGGTTGAATCTGTGTTTTGAAATTGACTGCTCGACTGAGGGATAATTGTATGTGTGGGGTACAGAGATGAGGTAGTCTTTTAAAAATCATGTTAAACACTATTATTGCACAGAGTGAATCCATGCAGTTTATGTGACTTGTTGAGCACATCTTTACTCCTGAACTTGGATTGTCATAACAAAAGGGTTGAATACTTATTGACTCAAGACATTTCAGCGTTTCATTTTTAATTAATTAGTCAACATTTCTAAAAACATAATTCCACATTGACATTATGGGGTGATACAAAATCTCAATGGAATCCATTTTAAATTCGGTCTGTAACACAACAACGTGGAACAAGTCAAGGGGTGTGAATACTTTCTGAAGGCTCTGTATATAATATTTTCTGTCTGTTCTTGGTTGACTGGTTGATCCACGCAGTCTGGGGTACTTGGTGCCGGTGGAATGAAGCCAGTTGGGCCTGGAGAGTTCGGTCCTGTCTTGACAACTGAACTAGTCAGACCTAAAGCCTCAACCACAGGACTCCTCCAGGCAGTCCACAGAGACGACACTACAATTACAGATCCAAACCTGGTCCCAAATGGCACTCCATTCACTCCATACTACACTACTTTTGACCAGGGTCTATGCCTGGGGAGGGTAGTGCACTATATATTGGGAATAGCCATTTCAGACACAACCCTAGACTGTCTGGAACCTCTCAATCTCTTGCACTGTGAGGACGGGGCCTAGAAATCCACAGCAGCCCCCCCGACCCCCTAACCCTATCTTCACCCCACCTCAGAATCCCTCCAAATAGGGCCTGCTCAAAATGTATTACACCCTAACCTCAGACCCCTCAGCACCCCTCTCTTCCACTAAAAACACATCAATCTTCTTAGAATGTAGCAACCCCCCCCCCCCCCCCCTCTGTCCCCAAGTGATGGTAGGGGACAGAAGCAGTAATGCAGCTAAGTTGAGCCCTGACTGAGACTATGTACCTCCTCCATTACATATTATAGGGAACCCAGCTATTCTTAGTCCTGACTATGTACCTCCTCCATTACATCTTATAGGGAACCCAGCTACTCTTAGTCCTGTCTATGTACCTCCTCCATTACATCTTATAGGGAACCCAGCTACTCTTAGTCCTGTCTATGTACCTCCTCCATTACATCTTATAGGGAACCCAGCTACTCTTAGTCCTGTCTATAGACCCCCTCCATTACATCTTATAGGGAACCCAGCTACTCTTAGTCCTGTCAATGTACCTCCTCCATGACATCTTATAGGGAACCCAGCTACTCTTAGTCCTGTCTATAGACCCCCTCCATTACATCTTATAGGGAACCCAGCTACTCTTAGTCCTGTCTATGTACCTCCTCCATGACATCTTATAGGGAACCCAGCTACTCTTAGTCCTGTCTATAGACCCCCTCAATTACATCTTATAGGGAACCCAGCTACTCTTAGTCCTGTCTGACATCCTCCATTACATATTATAGGGAACCCAGCTACTCTTAGTCCTGTCTATGTACCTCCTCCATTACATCTTATAGGGAACCCAGCTACTCTTAGTCCTGTCAATGGACCTCCTCCATTACATCTTATAGGGAACCCAGCTACTCTTAGTCCTGTCAATGGACCTCCTCCATTACATCTTATAGGGAACCCAGCTACTCTTAGTCCTGTCTATGTACCTCCTCCATTACATCTTATAGGGAACCCAGCTACTCTTAGTCCTGTCAATGGACCTCCTCCATTACATCTTATAGGGAACCCAGCTACTCTTAGTCCTGTCTATGGACCTCCTCCATTACATCTTATAGGGAACCCAGCTACTCTTAGTCCTGTCAATGTACCTCCTCCATGACATCTTATAGGGAATCCAGCTACTCTTAGTCCTGTCTATAGACCCCCTCCATTACATCTTATAGGGAACCCAGCTACTCTTAGTCCTGTCTATGGACCTCCTCCATGACATCTTATAGGGAACCCAGCTACTCTTAGTCCTGTCTGACATCCTCCATTACATATTATAGGGAACCCAGCTACTCTTAGTCCTGTCTATGTACCTCCTCCATTACATCTTATAGGGAACCCAGCTACTCTTAGTCCTGTCTGACATCCTCCATTACATATTATAGGGAACCCAGCTACTCTTAGTCCTGTCTATGTACCTCCTCCATTACATCTTATAGGGAACCCAGCTACTCTTAGTCCTGTCAATGTACCTCCTCCATGACATCTTATAGGGAACCCAGCTACTCTTAGTCCTGTCTATAGACCCCCTCCATTACATCTTATAGGGAACCCAGCTACTCTTAGTCCTGTCTATGGACCTCCTCCATGACATCTTATAGGGAACCCAGCTACTCTTAGTCCTGTCTGACATCCTCCATTACATATTATAGGGAACCCAGCTACTCTTAGTCCTGTCTATGTACCTCCTCCATTACATCTTATAGGGAACCCAGCTACTCTTAGTCCTGTCAATGTACCTCCTCCATGACATCTTATAGGGAACCCAGCTACTCTTAGTCCTGTCTATAGACCCCCTCCATTACATCTTATAGGGAACCCAGCTACTCTTAGTCCTGTCTATGGACCTCCTCCATGACATCTTATAGGGAAGCCAGCTACTCTTAGTCCTGTCTGACGACATCCATTACATCTTATAGGGAACCCAGCTACTCTTAGTCCTGTCTGTGTACCTCCTCCATTACATCTTATAGGGAACCCAGCTACTCTTAGTCTTGTCTATGTACCTCCTCCATTACATATTATAGGGAACCCAGCTACTCTTAGTCCTGTCTATGGACCTCCTTCATTACATCTTATAGGGAACCCAGCTACTCTTAGTCCTGTCTATGGACCTCCTCCATTACATCTTATAGGGAACCCAGCTACTCTTAGTCCTGTCTGACATCCTCCATTACATCTTATAGGGAACCCAGCTACTCTTAGTCCTGTCTATGTACCTCCTCCATTACATCTTATAGGGAACCCAGCTACTCTTAGTCCTGTCTATGGACCTCCTCCATTACATCTTATAGGGAACCCAGCTACTCTTAGTCCTGTCTGACATCCTCCATTACATCTTATAGGGAACCCAGCTACTCTTAGTCCTGTCTATGGACCTCCTCCCTTCTCTATGTCTTATAGGAAACCCTCACCGCCCAGCTTTCATACAGTTAACCCTTGCCACTCATCTTTCCCTCCCCCATCTCTAGATATCTTATAACATCGCTGCGCATGTTTCTTGGGAGTGAAGGGGTTAATGCAGGTCATATGGAGACAAGAGGGGGAGGCTGGCTGGGTCCACTTGTGAAATATTGCAATGGAAACCCTATAGGGGCCTTTCTGTTCTATAGGCTTCGAGCCAGCAGCCTGCCTTGTCCCATACCTGCTCTAGTAACTGAGCCGTGTGTGTGTGTGTGTGTGTGTGTGTGTGTGTGTGTGTGTGTGTGTGTGTGTGTGTGTGTGTGTGTGTGTGTGTGTGTGTGTGTGTGTGTGTGTGTGTGTGTGTGTGTGTGTGTGTGTTATAAGCACTGCTCAGGGTAATGCATCATAGAGGACCATAATTTCTCTTAATGTTTTAAGTGGTCTCCTTCCTCCTGTAGGGCTGCCAGCCTGTCACATTCATAGTAGAAAAGTAAGTGCAGACTTGATCCACCTCAGCCCTTTTCCCCTTCTTGTCCATCTCCCTCTGCTGGGGGTCTACTCCATAGCCCTGACCCCTTCTTGTCCATCTCCCTCTGCTGGGGGTCTGCTCCATAGCCCTGGCCCCTTCTTGTCCATCTCCCTCTGCTGGGGGTCTACTCCATAGCCCTGACCCCTTCTTGTCTCTCTCCCTCTGCTGGGGGTCTTCCATATTCCTGGCCCCTTGTCCCTCTCCCTCTGTTGGGGGTCTACTCCATAGCCCTGGCCCCTTCTTGTCCCTCTCCCTCTGCTGGGGGTCTACTCCCTGGCCCCTTCTTGTCCCTCTCCCTCTGCTGGGGGTCTACTCCATAGCGCTGGCCCCTTCTTGTCCCTCTCCCTCTGCTGGGGGTCTATTCCATAGCCCTGGCCCTTGTCCCTCTCCCTCTGCTCCTTCTTGTCCCTCTCCCTCTGCTGGGGGTCTATTCCATAGCCCTGGCCCCTTGCCCCTCTCCCTCTGCTGGGGGTCTACTCCATAGCGCTGGCTCCTTCTTGTCCCTCTCCCTCTGCTGGGGGTCTATTCCATAGCCCTGGCCCCTTCTTGTCCCTCTCCCTCTGCTGGGGGTCTACTCTATAGCCCTGGCCCCTTCTTGTCCCTCTCCCTCTGCTGGGGGTCTATTCCATAGCCCTGGCCCCTTCTTGTCCCTCTCCCTCTGCTGGGGGTCTACTCCATAGCCCTGGCCCCATCTTGTCCCTCTCCCTCTGCTGGGGGTCTACTCCATAGCCCTGGCCCCTTCTTGTCCCTCTCCCTCTGCTGGGGGTCTACTCCATAGCCCTGGCCCCATCTTGCCCCTCTCCCTCTCCTGGGGGTCTACTCCATAGCCCTGGCCCCTTCTTGTCCCTCTCCCTCTGCTGGGGGTCTACTCCATAGCGCTGGCCCCTTGTCCCTCTCCCTCTGCTGGGGGTCTACTCCATAGCCCTGACCCCTTCTTGTCTCTCTCCCTCTGCTGGGGGTCTATTCCATATTCCTGGCCCCTTGTCCCTCTCCCTCTGCTGGGGGTCTACTCCATAGCGCTGGCCCCTTCTTGTCCCTCTCCCTCTGTTGGGGGTCTACTCCATAGCCCTGGCCCCTTCTTGTCCCTCTCCCTCTGCTGGGGGTCTACTCCATAGCCCTGGCCCCTTCTTGTCCCTCTCCCTCTGCTGGGGGTCTACTCCATAGCGCAGGCCCCTTGTCCCTCTCCCTCTGCTGGGGGTCTATTCCATATCCCAGGCCCCTTCTTGTCCCTCTCCCTCTGCTGGGGGTCTATTCCATAGCCCTGGCCCCTTGTCCCTCTCCCTCTGCCAGGGGTCTATTCCATAGCCCTGGCCCTTGTCCCTCTCCCTCTGCTCCTTCTTGTCCCTCTCCCTCTGCTGGGGGTCTATTCCATAGCCCTGTCCCCTTGCCCCTCTCCCTCTGCTGGGGGTCTACTCCATAGCCCTGGCCCCTTCTCCCTCTCCTGGGGGTCTATTCCATAGCCCTGGCCCTTGTCCCTCTCCCTCTGCTCCTTCTTGTCCCTCTCCCTCTGCTGGGGGTCTATTCCATAGCCCTGTCCCCTTGCCCCTCTCCCTCTGCTGGGGGTCTACTCCATAGCGCTGGCCCCTTCTTGTCCCTCTCCCTCTGCTGGGGGTCTATTCCATAGCCCTGGCCCCATCTTGTCCCTCTCCCTCTGCTGGGGGTCTATTCCATAGCCCTGGCCCCTTCTTGTCCCTCTCCCTCTGCTGGGGGTCTACTCTATAGCCCTGGCCCCTTGTCCCTCTCCCTCTGCTGGGGGTCTATTCCATAGCCCTGGCCCCTTCTTGTCCCTCTCCCTCTGCTGGGGGTCTATTCCATAGCCCTGGCCCCTTCTTGTCCCTCTCCCTCTGCTGGGGGTCTACTCCATAGCCCTGGCCCCATCTTGTCCCTCTCCCTCTGCTGGGGGTCTACTCCATAGCCCTGGCCCCTTCTCCCTCTCCTGGGGGTCTACTCCATAGCCCTGGCCCCTTCTTGTCCCTCTCCCTCTGCTGGGGGTCTATTCCGTATTCCTGGCCCCTTCTTGTCCCTCTCCCTCTGCTGGTGGTCTATTCCATAGCCCTGGCCCCTTCTTGTCCCTCTCCCTCTGCTGGGGGTCTATTCCATAGCCCTGGCCCCTTCTTGTCCCTCTCCCTCTGCTGGGGGTCTATTCCATAGCCCTGGCCCCTTCTTGTCCCTCTCCCTCTGCTGGGGGTCTATTCCATATTCCTGGCCCCTTGTCCCTCTCCCTCTGCTGGGGGTCTACTCCATAGCCCTGGCCCCTTTAACCAGCACTGTGTGTGCGCGTATGGTGGGGGTGCATGGTGGGGGTGCATGGTGGGGGTGCTGGGACGTATGGTGGGGGTGCTGGGGCGTGTGGGTTCTGGGATATGATGGCAGTGTAGGATGGGGGTGCTGGAGCATGGTGGGGGTGCTGGGGCATGATGGTAGTGCAGGATGGGGGTGCTGGGGAATGATGGCAGTGAAGGATGGGGGTGCTGGGAAATGATGCGGGTGCTGGGATATGATGGCAGTGTAGGATGGGGGTGCTGGGAAATGATGGGGATGCTGGGGAATGATGGCAGTGGGGGTGCCGGAGCATGGTGGGGTGCTGGGGAATGATGATAGTGTAGGGTGGGGGTGCTGGGAAATGATGCGGGTGCTGGGGAATGATGGCAGTGGGGGTGCTGGAGCATGGTGGGGGTGCTGGGCGTGATTGTAGTGTAGGATGGGGGTGCTGGGGAATGATGGCAGTGAAGGGTGGGGGAGGTAGAGGTAGTAGAGGTTGCCAGCCCTGTCAGCTCTCCCAGTTCTGCCTCTTTCCCAAAGTTCCAAAGGAGTTTGACTTGGAGAGATCCAGAGGCCAGGCCTGGGAGTCAGAGAGCGGTTATACCAGAGTGCTCAGACCCTGGGGGGGAATTCTCTCTGTGTCTTCTGATCCTGCCTGGAATGTTTTAGAGAAGCTCGACTCAGTTTACTTCTCTGTTCCCCTCCCTCTCCCCCGGCTCCTCTGTTCCCCTCCCTCCCCCCGGCTCCTCTGTTCCCCTCCCTCCCCCCGGCTCCTCTGTTCCCCTCCCTCCCTCCCCCCGGCTCCTCTGTTCCCCTCCCTCCCTCCCCCCGGCTCCTCTGTTCCCCTCCCTCCCTCCCCCCGGCTCCTCTGTTCCCCTCCCTCCCTCCCCCCGGCTCCTCTGTTCCCCTCCCTCCCTCCCCCCG
>NW_026601745.1:0-36576 GCF_029448725.1 Salvelinus fontinalis
CTGCAGGGTGAATATTGAAAAAACTGGAAAATATGTGCACATTTTCAAACGGCCTCTTAAGAAATTTTTGATTTTACAATATGCATATATTTACTACTGTTGGATAGATAACAGTCTATAGTTTCTAAAAACGTTTGAATTATTTCTCTAAGTGGAACAGTTCTATTTTTACAGCCATTTTCCCAGCCGAATTGAGATTTCCAAAATGCGATGTGTCTATTTAAGACCTTGTCTATACAAGGTCATGACACTTAGGACCGTAGAAACACGTCATACGCCTTCATCTGGGTGTAATGCGGAAGTGAGAGTTGAAAGCAGTCGAATATCTCTTCCATGGACTGAATACCACATCTTCTTGTGAGACCTGCGCAGTTAAAAAAAAAATCCGGGCGCGAGGCAGAATCTGGACTCGGCTCATGGAAGACGCTCGTTTAAGTTGAATATGACCTCTAGATACGATATTATTTGATACATGTCACAAAATCATCCTAAAGTATGTTTTTTCAATATACTTTAATTATATTATTGCAATTTATTCTGGACTTTAGACGTGATGCTTTGGAAGAATTTTTTGAAGACAGAAAGATTAGCGCCGCACGACCGTTGTGCTTGCTAACCAAAGAGGGAAATATTTCGTTCTGGAACCCAACTAAAGACTGTACTGGACATTGGACCCCGTTACAACATTCTGATGGAATATCAACAAAGATAAGGACCCAATTTGGGATGCTTTTTCATATATCTGTCGAACTGTGCTATGCTAACTGTGCTAACTGTGCTATGCTAGCGCTTGACTAGAATCAATGCTGCCGTATGCTAGCTTATGTTGTTAGCTAATATAACGATATATTGTGTTTTCGCTGTAAAACACTTCAAAAATCGGAAATATTGGCTCTATTCACACGATATTTGTCTTTCATTAGCTATCCACCATATGTTTTTCTGAAATGTTTTATGAGGTGTAATTAGTAGTTGACGTTGGTGTCTGTATTTTCTCTGGCTACTCCCGTCTGATTTCAGACTGTAGCTATGCTGTAGCAATGATGGGAGCAGTACTGTAAAACTGATTTATAGCTAAAATATGCACATTTTATGAACAAAACATAGATTTATTGTGTAACATGTTATAGGACTGTCATCTGAGGTAGTTTTTTTTAGGTTCTTTAGGTTGGTTTTAGGTTATTTCGGTTGGCTTGTGCATGCTACTTGAATCATAATTCATACATCATAATCATACGTGTCTGTCCACTTTTGTATTTGGTGGTGAGCTAACATAAATATATGTGGTGTTTTCTCTGTAAAACATTTTAAAAAATCGGACATGTTGGCTGGATTCACAAGATGTTTATCTTTCAAATGCTGTATTGGACTTGTTAATGTGTGAAAGTTAAATATTTAAAAAAAAATAGATTTTGAATTTCGCGCCCTGCAGCTGTTGTCATTTTCGTTCCGACGTCGGGCTTGCAGCCCAAACAGGTTAATAACATTCTGGAACATATGTAAATTGCCATCATAAAACCTGAGGCAACAGACTTTGTTAAAATGTGTCATTCTCAAAACTTTTGGCCACGACTGTATATACATAGGCCACCACCTGTGCTCATTAGCTATTTTTATATACAGGGCTTTCGGAAAGTATTCAGACCCCTTGACTTTTTTTCTCACATTTTGTTACATTACAGCTTTATTCTAAAATTGATTAAATTGCCAATAATGACAAAGCAAAAACAGGGTTTTACATTTTTTATCTAATTAATAAAAAATAAAACTGAAATATAACATTTACATAAGTATTCAGACCCTTTACTCAGTATTTTGTTGAAACACCTTTGGCAGTGATTACAGCCGTGAGTCTTCTTGGGTATGACGCTACAAGCTTGGCACACCTGTATTTGGGGAGTTTCTCCCATTGTTCTCTGCAGATCCTCTCAAGCTCTCTCAGGTTGGATGGGGAGCGTTACTGCACACCTATTTTCAGGTCTCTTCAGAGATGTTTGATCGGGTTCAAGTCCGGGCTCTGGTTGGGCCATTCAAGGACATTCAGAGACCTTGTCCCGAAGCCACTCCTGCGTTGTATTGGCTGTGTGATTAGGGTTGTTGTCATGTTGGAAGGGGAACCTTCGCCCCAGTCTGAGGTCCTGAGAGCTCTGGAGCAGGTTTTCATCAAGGATCTCTCTGTACTTTGCTCCGTTCATCTTTACCTTGATGCTGACTAGTCTCCCAGTCCCTGCCGCTGAAAAACATCCCCACAGCATGATGCTGCCACCACCATGCTTCACCGTAGGGATGATGCCAGGTTTCTTGTTTCTCATGGTCAGAGTCTTTAGGTGCCTTTTGGCAAACTCCAAGCGGGCTGTCATGTCCCTTTTACTGAGGAGTAGCTTCCGTCTGGGCACTCTACCATAAAGGCCTGATTGGTGGAGTGCTGCAGAGATGGTTGTACTTCTGGAAGGTTCTCCCATCTCCACAGAGGAACTCTGGAGCTCTGTCAGAGTGACCATCAGGTACTTGGTCACCTCCCTGACCAAGGCCCTTCTCCCCAGTTTGCTCAGTTTGGCCGGACGGCCAGCTCTAGGAAGAGTCTTGTTTGTTTCAAACTTCTACCATTTAAGAATGATGGAGGCCACTGGGTTCTTCGGGGCCTTCAATGCTGCAGAAATGTTTTGGTACCCTTCCCCAGATCTGTGCCTCGACACAGTCCTGTCTCGGACCTCTACGGACAATTACCTCAACCTCATAGCTTGTTTTCTGCTCTGACATGCACTGTCAACTGTGGGACCTTATATAGACAGGTGTGTGCCTTTATAAATCATGTCCAATCAATTGAATTTACCACAGGTGGACTCCAATCTAGATGTAGAAACATCTCAAGGATGATCAATAGAAACAGGATGCACCTGAGCTCAATTTCTAGTCTCATTGCGAAGGGTCTGAATACTTATGTAAATAAGGTATTTCACTTTTCTAAAAAACGTGTTTTTGCTTTGCCATTATGGGGTAATGTTAGGTCAGCAGCATACCACCTAGCATACCACTGCTGGCTTGCTTCTGAAGCTAAGCAGAGTTGGTCCTGGTTGATCCCTGGATGGGAGACCAGATGCTGCTGGAAGTGGTGGAGGAGGGCCAGTAGGAGGCACCATTTCCTCTGGTCTAAAAAAATATCCCAATGCCCCAGGGCAGTGATTTGGGACATTGCCCTGTGTAGGGTGCGGTCTTTAGCATGGGATGTTAAACGGGTGTCCTGACTCTCTGAGGTCATTAAAGATCCCATGGCACTTATCGTAAGAGTAGGGGTGTTAACCCCGGTGTCCTGGATTAATTCCCAAACTGGCCCTCATACCATCAAGGTCACCTAATCATCCCCAGCTCACAATTGGCTCATTCATTTCCCCTCACATCTCCCCTGTAACTATTCCCCAGGTTGTTGCTGTTAATGAGAATGTGTTCTCACTCAATTTACCTGGTAAAATAAAGGGTTAAATAAAAAAGATGGCTGAGGATCTTGTATGTATTTAATCCATTTAAGAATAAGGCTGTAATGTACAAACTGTGGAAAGGGTCTGAATACTTTCCGAAGGCACTGTATGTTACCCCTTGGCAGAGTTTTTAGAAAGCACAGCACTGATTTTTGCTGCTTCGCAGACGATACACATCTTTGCATTTCTGTGTGACCAGACGATTTTAGCTCCACGGATAAATTATTACTGTATTAGTGATTTTTCTACGGCTGGCCATGCTTTCCACCTGGCTACCCCTACCCCGGTCAACAGCACTGCCCTCCCCTCTGCTACTCGCCCACGCCTTCCCCATTTCTCTTTCTCCCAAATACAGTCAGCTGATGTTCTGAAAGAGCTGCAAAATCTGGACCCCTATAAATCAGCCGGGCTAGATAATCTGGACCCTTTCTTTCTAAAACTATCTACTGAAATTGTTGCCACCCCTATTACCAGCCTTTTCAACCTCTCTTTCGTGTCGTCTGAGATTCCCAAAGATTGGAAAGCAGCTGCGGTTATCCCCCTCTTCAAAGGGGGGGACACTCTTGACCCAAACAGCTACAGACCTATATCTATTCTACCCTGCCTTTCTAAGGTCTTCGAAAGCCAAGTCAACAAACAGATTACCGACCATTTCGAATCCCACCATACCTTCTCCGCTATGCAATCTGGTTTCAGAGCTGGTCATGGGTGCACCTCAGCCACGCTCAAGGTCATAAACGATATCTTAACCACTATCGATAGGAAACAGTACTGTGCAGCCATATTCATTGACCTGGCCAAGGCTTTTGACTCTGTCAATCACCACATCCTCATTGGCAGACTCGACAGCCTTGGTTTCTCTAATGATTGCCTCGCCTGGTTCACCAACTACTTCTCTGATCGAGTTCAGTGTGTCAGATCGGAGGGTCTGTTGTCCGGACCTCTGGCAGTCTCTATGGGGGTGCCACAGGGTTCAATTCTTGGACCGACTCTCTTCTCTGTATACATCAATGATGTCGCTCTTGCTGCTGGTGAGTCTCTGATCCACCTCTACGCAGACGACACTATTCTGTATACTTCTGGCCCTTCTTTTGACACTGTGTTAACAACCCTCCAGGCGAGCTTCAATGCCATACAACTCTCCTTCCGTGGCCTCCAATTGCTCTTAAATACAAGTAAAACTAAATGCATGCTCTTCAACCGATCGCTGCCTGCACCTGCCCGCCTGTCCAACATCACTACTCTGGACGGCTCTGACTTAGAATATGTGGACAACTACAAATACCTAGGTGTCTGGTTAGACTGTAAACTCTCCTTCCAGACCCACATCAAACATCTCCAATCCAAAGTCAAATCTAGAATTGGCTTCCTATTCCGCAACAAAGCATCCTTTACTCATGCTGCCAAACATACCCTTGTAAAACTGACCATCCTACCAATCCTCGACTTCGGTGATGTCATTTACAAAATAGCCTCCAAAACCCTACTCAATAAATTGGATGCAGTCTATCACAGTGCCATCCGTTTTGTCACCAAAGCCCCATATACTACCCACCACTGCGACCTGTACACTCTCGTTGGCTGGCCCTCGCTTCATACTCGTCGCCAAACCCACTGGTTCCAGGTCATCTACAAGACCCTGCTAGGTAAAGTCCCCCCTTATCTCAGCTCGCTGGTCACCATAGCAGCACCTACCTGTAGCACGCGCTCCAGCAGGTATATCTCTCTAGTCACCCCCAAAACCAATTCTTCCTTTGGACGCCTCTCCTTCCAGTTCTCTGCTGCCAATGACTGGAACGAACTACAAAAATCTCTGAAACTGGAAACACCTATCTCCCTCACTAGCTTTAAGCACCAGCTGTCAGAGCAGCTCATAGATTACTGCACCTGTACATAACCCATCTACAATTTATCCCAAACAACTACCTCTTTACCTACTGTACTTATTTATTAATTTATTTTGCTCCTTTGCACCCCATTATTTCTGTCTCTACTTTGCACATTCTTCCAATGCAAACCAACCATTCCAGTGTTTTTTTTTGTTTTTATTTTACTTGCTGTGTTGTACTCACTTCGCCTCCATGGCCTTTTTATATTTTTATTTATTTATACATATATCTGTTTGCCTTCACCTCCCTTATCTCACCTCACTTGCTCACATTGTATATAGACTTATTTTTTTTTCACTGTATTATTGACTATATGTTTGTTTTTACTCCATGTGTAACTATGTGTTGTTGTATGTGTCGAACTGCTTTGCTTTATCTTGGCCAGGTCGCAATTGTAAATGAGAACGTGTTCTCAATTTGCCTACCTGGTTAAATAAAGGTTAAATAAAAAAAATAAAAAATAAAAATATGTGTTGTGTGGTTTCAGTTGTTTTATCATATGTGTTGTGGGGTAAAGGATTCAGGTATTTTATCATATGTGTTGTGGGGTTTCAGTTGTTTTATCATATGTGTTGTGTGATAAAGGATTCAGTTTGTATTGCTGTTCTTTAAATGTATATCCTCTTATGTGTTTTGTAGTAAATATTTCAGTTTAATTTATTTTCATTGTTTTCATTTATTTCCTGTGAAGGACATTGTTTTGCATTCCATATCTGAAATGTGCTGTATAAATAGAGCTTGATTTGAATATTTTGCATGCTCCGAACACCTGTGTGTAAGCTAACTGGGGAGGATGTTTAGTTCGTCAATTGGAGCCATACACAGTGTTTGGATCCGTGCAAAACTGCTACAGTAAGTCTCTTTTCTATTTCAAAGAATCTTTGTCGCTGACACAAACTAGAACTAGAACGGGCATATCAGCATGTTTCTAAAACTGTTGGAGCGCAGCGTCGGAATTGTAGTTTACATGGAGCCAAATGTGGGTGACTGTAATGGCTGCAAACCCTACATACATAGAAGAATTGTAGTTTACATGGAGCCAAATGTGGGTGAATGTAATGGCTGAAAACCCTACATACATAGAAGGGTTTTTGAGAGCTAGTCTTAAATATTATTCATGTAAAAGTCCATGTACCAATCGCAGATTGGCCCTTTAACAATTCCTATAGTACTGAACAACCTATTCATGTGTAGACAGTGCTATTCATGTGTAGACAGTGCTATTCATGTGTAGACAGTGCTATTCAGGTGTAGACAGGGCTATTCAGGTGTAGACAGGGCTATTCAGGTGTAGACAGGGCTATTCATGTGTAGACAGTGCTATTCATGTGTAGACAGGGCTATTCATGTGTAGACAGGGCTATTCATGTGTAGACAGTGCTATTCATGTGTAGACAGGGCTATTCATGTGTAGACAGGGCTATTCAGGTGTAGACAGGGCTATTCAGGTGTAGACAGGGCTATTCATGTGTAGACAGTGCTATTCATGTGTAGACAGGGCTATTCATGTGTAGACAGGGCTATTCATGTGTAGACAGGGCTATTCATGTGTAGACAGGGCTATTCAGGTGTAGACAGGGCTATTCATGTGTAGACAGGGCTATTCATGTGTAGACAGGGCTATTCATGTGTAGACAGGGCTATTCATGTGTAGACAGTGCTATTCATGTGTAGACAGGGCTATTCATGTGTAGACAGTGCTATTCATGTGTAGACAGTGCTATTCATGTGTAGACAGGGCTATTCATGTGTAGACAGTGCGGAGTCTATGACCGTTTTTAAGACAATACTCACCGGTGTTAATCAGATCTTCAGTCTCCTCTTCCTCTCCTTCCTCCTCCTTTACCTTCATTGAGATATCATCCTCTTCCTCTCTAAAAGGTTCTTCCACTTTTTTCACGATAACATCCTCCTCTTCCTCCTTTTTCATTCTGAAAGCTTCTACCTCCTCCTCTTTCACTGTGACTGCCTCTATCCCCTCCTCCTCTTCCACTGTGACAGCCTCTATCCCTTCTTCGTGTTTCATTCTGAAAGCTTCTACCTCCTCCTCTTTCACTGTGACTGCCTCTATCCTCTCTTCCACTTTCACTCCAAAAATATATTTCTCTTCTTTCACTATAACAGCCTCCTCTTCCTCCTTTTTTATTCTGAAAGCTTCTACCTCCTCTTTCAATGTGACAGCCTCTATCCCCTCTTCCTCTTTCACTGCAAACTGTTTTTTCTCTTCTTTCACTTTAACAGCCTCCTCTTCCTCCTGTTTTATTCTGAAAGCTTCTTCTTCTTTCACTGTAATATTCTCTTCTTCTTTTACGACAATGTTCAGCTCCAGAGCTTCTTTCTCCGTCCAGTAAACATCCTCTTCTTTAGCAAGGGACGAGTAGCTTAGTGAGCTCATGGTGAGGGACGTTAGCTAGCTAGTTAGCATTAGCTAGCTAGTTAGCATTAGCGACTAGCCTAGTGCTAGGCTCAGAATCAAATCAATCTGAACAAAGTAGTAAATTGAACAAGTACATTAAGTTAACTACTATATACGTACAAATAATTGTCTAAAACGCCGATTAATATACACAAAATTGTCAAAGTAGCTTCAATTGTTCGGTTTTATGTCGGCTAGCAAGCTACCGATGTGGCTGATTCAGTAGTCGACAGCCGTACCGTCCACTAGATTATACGTCACGCTAGAAGAATCACCTGAAATACTCATATCGCCGTCTGCTGACTGGAGTGGGTAACACAATTATCCACTACATCAAATCAAATGTTATTTGTCACATGCGCCGAATACAACAGTTGTAGACCTTACCGTGAAACGCTTACTCGCAAGCTCTTATTAACTAACAATCTCCTTATTTTACTAGGAAAAAAAGGTAATACACAAATCAACATACATGATGGAAAAGGGCCTTTTTTTAAACTGATTTGGGAAATGATTTAGAATCATTCAAGCGTATGCAAAACAAAATGTCCCAAATTTATTGGCTACATGTCTGTGTTTGATATGCGGATTTGTTATTTTTTTCCCCTCTTTGCAATCCTGTATTAATGTAATCCCTCTGGCTGTTCCGTGTTGTATGTTACTGTTGTTGATTAAATATATATATATTTATATGTACACTACCAGTCAAAAGTTTTAGAACACAGACTCATTCAAGGGTTTTTCTTTATTTTTACAGTTTTCTACATTGTAGAATAATAGTGAAGACATCAAAACTATAAAATAACACATATGGAATCATGTAGTAACCAAAAAAGTGTTAAACAAATCTGAATCTATTTTATATTTGAGACTCTTCAAATAGCCACCATTTGCCTTGATGACAGCTTTGCACGCTCTTGGCATTATCTCAATCAGCTTCACCTGGAATTATTTTCCAACAGTCTTGAAGGAATTCCCACATATGCTAAATAAAGGTAAATATGCTGAGCACTTGTTGGCTGCTTTTCCTTCACTCTGCGGTCCAACTCATCCCAAACCATCTCAATTTGGTTGAGGTCGGGGGATTGTGGAGGCCAGGTCATCTGATGCACCACTCCAAAACTCTCCTTCTTGGTAAAATAGCCCTTACACAGCCTGGAGATGTGGTGGGTCATTGTCCTGTTGAAAAACAAATGATAGTCCCACTAAGCCCAAACCAGACAGCGTGGCATACCACTGCAGAATGCTGTGGTAGCCATGCTAGTTAAGTGTGCCTTGAATTCTAAATAAATCACTGACAGTGTCACCAGCAAAGCACCCCAACCCCATAACACCTCCTCCTCCATTCTTTACGGTGGGAAATACACATGCAGAGATCATCCGTTCACCCACACCGCGTCTCACAAAGACACGGCGGTGTGTCTTTGTTTGGACTCCAGACCAATTTGGACTCCAGACCAAAGGACACCGGTCTAATGTCCATTGCTCGTGTTTCTTGGCCCAAGCAAGTCACTTCATAGTAGTCTATGCCTACCTGGCAGAATGATATCATGATTATTTGCATCAATCCAGTTGTGATTTGTTCAGCAAACTCTGCAATCACGTGTGCTACAGAGACACCACTAACCAAGCAAGGCTCTTGCTGGTGCCACTTGAATTAAAGGGTATCTACACACAAAAATAAAAATTTCTTAGATTTTCCCATAGCTCAAGAGTGGTCTCCTGATGTGGTTTAAGCATTGTTGTGGGCTTTAAATATCCACTTTTGTTGTTTTTCTATTAAAAACCCACACCAGTAGAAACTCATGTTGTTATTCTATTAAACACCCACACCAATAGAAATTGATGTTGTTTTTCTATTAAACACCCACACCAGTAGAAACTCATGTTGTTTTTCTATTAAACACCCACACCAGTAGAAATTGATGTTGTTTTTCTGTTAAACATCCACACCATTAGAAATTAATGTTGTTTTTCTATTAAACACCCACACCAATAGAAATTGATGTTGTTTTTCTATTAAACACCCACACCAGTAGAAACGCATGTTGTTTTTCTATTAAACACTCACACCAGTAGAAATTAATGTTGTTTTTATATTAGGGTTAGGGTTAGGGTTATGGTTAGGGTTATGGTTAGGGTTATGCTGCTGACATAAATATATGTGAGGACAAAGACTCACATTGAGACTTCAAGAACCAAACTGACAGACTGTCTAGATGAGGACACTGAGAACCAGACTGACAAACTGTCTAGCTGAGGACACTGAGAACCAGACTGAAAAACTGTCTAGCTGAGGACACTGAGAACCAGACTGACAAACTGTCTAGCTGAGGACACTGAGAACCAGACTGAAAAACTGTCTAGCTGAGGACACTGAGAACCAGACTGACAAACTGTCTAGATGAGGACACTGAGAACCAGACTGACAAACTGTCTAGCTGAGGACACTGAGAACCAGACTGACAAACTGTCTAGATGAGGACACTGAGAACCAGACTGACAGACTGTCTAGATGAGGACACTGAGACTTCAAGAACCAGACTGACAAACTGTCTAGCTGAGGACACTGAGAACCAGACTGACAGACTGTCTAGCTGAGGACACTGAGAACCAGACTGACAGACTGTCTAGCTGAGGACACTGAGAACCAGACTGACAAACTGTCTAGCTGAGGACACTGAGAACCAGACTGACAGACTGTCTAGCTGAGGACACTGAGAACCAGACTGACAAACTGTCTAGCTGAGGACACTGAGAACCAGACTGACAAACTGTCTAGCTGACGATACTGAGAACCAGACTGACAAACTGTCTGAGGACACTGAGAACCAGACTGACAGAGTGTCTAGCTGAGGACACTGAGAACCAGACTGACAGACTGTCTAGCTGAGGACACTGAGAACCAGACTGACAAACTGTCTAGCTGAGAACACTGAGAACCAGACTGACAAACTGTCTAGCTGAGGACACTGAGAACCAGACTGACAGACTGTCTAGCTGAGGACACTGAGAACCAGACTGACAAACTGTCTAGCTGAGGACACTGAGAACCAGACTGACAGATTGTCTAGCTGAGGACACTGAGAACCAGACTGACAAACTGTCTAGCTGAGGACACTGAGAACCAGACTGACAAACTGTCTAGCTGAGGACACTGAGAACCAGACTGACAGACTGTCTAGCTGAGGACACTGAGAACCAGACTGACAGACTGTCTAGCTGAGGACACTGAGAACCAGACTGACAAACTGTCTAGCTGAGGACACTGAGAACCAGACTGACAAACTGTCTAGCTGAGGACACTGAGAACCAGACTGACAAACTGTCTAGCTGAGGACACTGAGAACCAGACTGACAAACTGTCTAGCTGAGGACACTGAGAACCAGACTGACAGACTGTCTAGCTGAGGACACTGAGAACCAGACTGACAGACTGTCTAGCTGAGGACACTGAGAACCAGACTGACAAACTGTCTAGCTGAGAACACTGAGAACCAGACTGACAAACTGTCTAGCTGAGGACACTGAGAACCAGACTGACAGACTGTCTAGCTGAGGACACTGAGAACCAGACTGACAAACTGTCTAGCTGAGGACACTGAGAACCAGACTGACAGACTGTCTAGCTAAGGACACTGAGAACCAGACTGACAAACTGTCTAGCTGAGGACACTGAGAACCAGACTGACAAACTGTCTAGCTGAGGACACTGAGAACCAGACTGACAAACTGTCTAGCTGAGGACACTGAGAACCAGACTGACAAACTGTCTAGCTGAGGACACTGAGAACCAGACTGACAGACTGTCTAGCTGAGGACACTGAGAACCAGACTGACAAACTGTCTAGTTGAGGACACTGAGAACCAGACTGACAGACTGTCTAGCTGAGGACACTGAGAACCAGACTGACAGACTGTCTAGCTGAGGACACTGAGAACCAGACTGACAAACTGTCTAGCTGAGGACACTGAGAACCAGACTGACAAACTGTCTAGCTGAGGACACTGAGAACCAGACTGACAAACTGTCTAGCTGAGGACACTGAGAACCAGACTGACAGACTGTCTAGCTGAGGACACTGAGAACCAGACTGACAGACTGTCTAGCTGAGGACACTGAGAACCAGACTGACAAACTGTCTAGCTGAGGACACTGAGAACCAGACTGACAGACTGTCTAGCTGAGGACACTGAGAACCAGACTGACAAACTGTCTAGCTGAGGACACTGAGAACCAGACTGACAAACTGTCTAGCTGACGATACTGAGAACCAGACTGACAAACTGTCTAGCTGAGGACACTGAGAACCAGACTGACAAACTGTCTAGCTGAGGACACTGAGAACCAGACTGACAAACTGTCTAGCTGAGGACACTGAGAACCAGACTGGCAAACTGTCTAGCTGAGGACACTGAGAACCAGACTGACAGACTGTCTAGCTGAGGACACTGAGAACCAGACTGACAGACTGTCTAGCTGAGGACACTGAGAACCAGACTGACAAACTGTCTAGCTGAGAACACTGAGAACCAGACTGACAAACTGTCTAGTTGAGGACACTGAGAACCAGACTGACAGACTGTCTAGCTGAGGACACTGAGAACCAGACTGACAAACTGTCTAGCTGAGGACACTGAGAACCAGACTGACAAACTGTCTAGCTGAGGACACTGAGAACCAGACTGACAAACTGTCTAGCTGAGGACACTGAGAACCAGACTGACAGACTGTCTAGCTGAGGACACTGAGAACCAGACTGACAGACTGTCTAGCTGAGGACACTGAGAACCAGACTGACAAACTGTCTAGCTGAGAACACTGAGAACCAGACTGACAAACTGTCTAGCTGAGGACACTGAGAACCAGACTGACAGACTGTCTAGCTGAGGACACTGAGAACCAGACTGACAAACTGTCTAGCTGAGGACACTGAGAACCAGACTGACAGACTGTCTAGCTAAGGACACTGAGAACCAGACTGACAAACTGTCTAGCTGAGGACACTGAGAACCAGACTGACAAACTGTCTAGCTGAGGACACTGAGAACCAGACTGACAAACTGTCTAGCTGAGGACACTGAGAACCAGACTGACAAACTGTCTAGCTGAGGACACTGAGAACCAGACTGACAGACTGTCTAGCTGAGGACACTGAGAACCAGACTGACAGACTGTCTAGTTGAGGACACTGAGAACCAGACTGACAGACTGTCTAGCTGAGGACACTGAGAACCAGACTGACAGACTGTCTAGCTGAGGACACTGAGAACCAGACTGACAAACTGTCTAGCTGAGGACACTGAGAACCAGACTGACAAACTGTCTAGCTGAGGACACTGAGAACCAGACTGACAAACTGTCTAGCTGAGGACACTGAGAACCAGACTGACAGACTGTCTAGCTGAGGACACTGAGAACCAGACTGACAAACTGTCTAGCTGAGGACACCGAGAACCAGACTGACAGACTGTCTAGCTGAGGACACCGAGAACCAGACTGACAGACTGTCTAGCTGAGGACACTGAGAACCAGACTGACAGACTGTCTAGCTGAGGACACCGAGAACCAGACTGACAGACTGTCTAGCTGAGGACACCGAGAACCAGACTTACAGACTGTCTAGCTGAGGACACTGAGAACCAGACTGACAAACTGTCTAGCTGAGGACACTGAGAACCAGACTGACAGACGGTCTAGCTGAGGACACTGAGAACCAGACTGACAGACTGTCTAGCTGAGGACACTGAGAACCAGACTGACAGACTGTCTAGCTGAGGACACTGAGAACCAGACTGACAGACTGTCTAGCTGAGGACACTGAGAACCAGACTGACAGACTGTCTAGATGCAACCAAAAGACGGATGCAGATTAAACTTAATTGCAGCAAAACAGACCTTCTGCTTATTGGCTCTAAAAGTGCACAGAACAAGATGATCACTTTCTCATTTGAAGCAACATCAATAAAGTGTCATTTTTCCACCCGCGTAACATCGCTCCAATCAGGTCGTTCTTGACTACTGCTGACAGGAATCCCAGGCTTCTTTCCAGACCACAAACCAGAAAAAAAACATCACCCCTGTTTTATTCAACCTCTATTGGCTTTCTGTTTAAGAAGCTTCCTGTTTGCTCACCTCTATTGGCTTACTGTTTAAGAAGCTTCCTGTTTGCTCACCTCTATTGGCTTCCTGTATAGGAAGCTTCCTGTTTGCTCACCTCTATTGGCTTCCTGTTTGCTCACCTCTATTGGCTTACTGTTTTGGAAGCTTCCTGTTTGCTCACCTCTATTGGCTTACTGTTTGGGAAGCTTCCTGTTTGCTCACCTCTATTGGCTTACTATTAAGGAATCTTCCTGTTTGCTCACCTCTATTGGCTTACTGTTTTATTCCAGCTCTATTGGCTTCCTGTTTAAGATCAAATGTCAGATTGTGCTGCTCACCTTTAAGGTTCTCCAGAGTTAATGCACCTTCATACATATGCTATAACTTCTAGAGAACTACTCCCCAGCACCACACTACCATCATCAGACTAACATCCTCCACTATTCAGAAAAAACTGTTGCATTAATCAAGTACTTTTTATAATCAGCACCTGTGTTTTTCTGACAATAGTGATGGGAACATTCATGAGGTAGTGATTGTTTTAATAATACTGATGTTGAGGTAGTGAGTGTTTTAATAATACTGATGGGAACATTCATGAGGTAGTGAGTGTTTTAATAATACTGATGGGAACATTCATGAGATAGTGATTGTTTTAATAATACTGATGGGAATATTCATGAGGTAGTGAGTGTTTTAATAATACTGATGGGAACATTCATGAGGTAGTGAATGTTATAATAATACTGATGGGAATATTCATGAGGTAGTGAGTGTTTTAATAATACTGATGGGAACATTCATGAGGTAGTGAATGTTTTAATAATACTGATGGGAACATTCAGGAGGTAGTGAGTGTTTTAATAATACTGATGGGAACATTCATGAGGTAGTGAGCGTTTTAATAATACTGATGGGAACATACATGAGGTAGTGATTGTTTTAATAATACTGATGGGAACATTCATGAGGTAGTGAATGTTATAATAATACTGATGGGAATATTAATGAGGTAGTGAGTCTTTTAATAATACTGATGGGAACATTCATGAGGTAGTGAGTGTTTTAATAATACTGATGGGAGCATTCATGAGGTAGTGAATGTTATAATAATACTAATGGGAATATTCATGAGGTAGTGAGTGTTTTAATAATACTGATGGGAACATTCATGAGGTAGTGAATGTTTTAATAATACTGATGGGAACATTCAGGAGGTAGTGAGTGTTTTAATAATACTGATGGGAACATTCATGAGGTAGTGAGCGTTTTAATAATACTGATGGGAACATACATGAGGTAGTGATTGTTTTAATAATACTGATGGGAACATTCATGAGGTAGTGAGTGTTTTAATAATACTGATGGGAACATTCATGAGGTAGTGAGTGTTTTAATAATACTGATGGGAACATTCATGAGGTAGTGAGTGTTTTAATAATACTGATGGGAACATTCATGAGGTAGTGAGTGTTTTAATAATACTGATGTTGAGGTAGTGAGTGTTTTTAATAATACTGATGGGAACATTCATGAGGTAGTGAGTGTTTTAATAATACTGATGGGAACATTCATGAGGTATTGAGTGTTTTAATAATACTGATGGGAACATTCATGAGGTAGTGAGTGTTTTAATAATACTGATGGGGACATTCATGAGGTAGTGAGTGTTTTAATAATACTGATGGGAACATTCATGAGGTAGTGAGTTTTTTATTAATACTGATGGGAACATTCATGAGGTAGTGAGTGTTTTAATAATACTGATGGGAACATTCATGAGGTAGTGAGTGTTTTAATAATACTGATGGGAACATTCATGAGGTAGTGAGTGTTTTAATAATACTGATGGGAACATTCATGAGGTAGTGAGTGTTTTAATAATACTGATGGGAACATTCATGAGGTAGTGAGTGTTTTAATAATACTGATGGGAACATTCATGAGGTAGTGAGTGTTTTAATAATACTGATGGGAACATTCATGAGGTAGTGAGTGTTTTAATAATACTGATGGGAACATTCATGAGGTAGTGAGTGTTTTAATAATACTGATGGGAACATTCATGAGGTAGTGAGTGTTTTAATAATACTGATGGGAACATTCATGATGTAGTGAGTGTTTTAATAATACTGATGGGAACATTCATGAGGTAGTGAGTGTTTTAATAATACTGATGGGAACATTCATGAGGTAGTGAATGTTTTAATAATACTGATGGGAATATTCATGAGGTAGTGAGTGTTTTAATAATACTGATGGGAACATTCATGAGGTAGTGAGTGTTTTAATAATACTGATGGGAACATTCAGGAGGTAGTGATTGTTTTAATAATACTGATGGGAACATTCATGGGGTAGTGATTGTTTTAATAATACTGATGTTGAGGTAGTGAGTGTTTTAATAATACTGATGGGAACATTCATGAGGTAGTGATTGTTTTAATAATACTGATGTTGAGGTAGTGAGTGTTTTAATAATACTGATGGGAACATTCATGAGGTAGTGAGTGTTTTAATAATACTGATGGGAACATTCATGAGGTAGTGAGTGTTTCAATAATACTGATGTTGAGGTAGTGAGTGTTTTAATAATACTGATGGGAACATTCATGAGGTAGTGATTGTTTTAATAATACTGATGGGAACATTCATGAGGTAGTGAGTGTTTTAATAATACTGATGGGAACATTCATGAGGTAGTGAGTGTTTTAATAATACTGATGGGAACATTCATGAGGTAGTGAGTGTTTTAATAATACTGATGGGAACATTCATGAGGTAGTGAGTGTTTTAATAATACTGATGTTGAGGTAGTGAGTGTTTTTAATAATACTGATTGGAACATTCATGAGGTAGTGAGTGTTTTAATAATACTGATGGGAACATTCATGAGGTAGTGAGTGTTTTAATAATACTGATGGGAACATTCATGGGGTAGTGAGTGTTTTAATAATACTGATGGGAACATTCATGAGGTAGTGAGTGTTTTAATAATACTGATGGGAACATTCATGAGGTAGTGAGTGTTTTAATAATACTGATGTTGAGGTAGTGAGTGTTTTAATAATACTGATGGGAACATTCATGAGGTAGTGAGTGTTTTTAATGTCCAATGTCATCATCAGAACAACACTATCACATTTTCATATTCCTTGATGACTAGAACACAAATTAAGTCAATGACACACAACAACTAATTCAAGAGGTTTTCAAGGTTAGAATAAAGAAATCTGAATAATATTAATATACTTGTTCATTTACATTTTTAAATATCCAAATCATCAAATTAACATCCACATTTGCATCCATTCAATCAATGTATATAATGAAAACCTAATACACATTTCATTTGATTGAATCAGATTTGAGATATGACCATGTCTGGAGATTTAAAAACTAAAAACAAATGTAGGCCTAATTGTGAGTATGATTTAATATATACAATTAGATTTCATGTCACAAACCCCAAAAACGAAAATTCTTAATCAAAAAAATAAGTCAGAACACAGCCTCTCTTTTTTCTCTCATGTGATTTCAGGTCCTCTGAAAATGTATTTGGGCAATGAGAGCAGTGGTATGTCTTCTCCTCCTGTGTATGTACTTTCTCATGCTCTTTCCAAGCCCTTTAAATGAACAAAACCCTTTTCACACTGGGAAAAGAGGTGAGGCTATCCTACTTTATGTGTCACCTTATGCATTTTCAGGTTCCCTAACCAGGTAAAACGCTTTCCACACTGACGACATTGGAAAGGCTTCTCTCCTGTGTGTGTCATCTCATGCGTTTTCAAATTCCCTAACCGGGTATAACTCTTTCCACACTGCAAGCATTGGAATGGCTTCTCTCTTGTGTGTATTCTCTTATGCACTTTCAGATGGGATGACTGGATAAATCCCTTTCCACACTGAGAGCACTGGAAAGGCTTCTCTACAGAGTGTGTTCCCTCATGCTTTTTCATGTCCCCTAATGACAAATACTTATTGTTTTCACACTGGGAGAAGTTGCATGGCTTTTCTCCTGTGTGTGTATACATCTTATGTGATTTAAGGGACCCCAACCTCCTAAAACTCTTTCCACACTGGGAACAGTGGTAAGGCTTCACTCCTGTGTGTGTTCTCTCATGCTCTTTCAGTTGCCCTGACCAGCTAAAACTACTTTTACAATGGGAACAGTGATAAGGCTTTTCCCCTGTGTGTATTTTTTCGTGTGATTTCAAGTCCCCTGATCGTGAAAATGTCTTTCCACACTGAGAGCATTGGAATGGTTTTTCTCCTGTGTGTATTCGGTTATGTATTTTAAGGTTCCCTAACTTCGCAAAACTCTTTTCACACTGTGAGCAGTGGTAAGGCTTCACTCCTGTGTGTATTCGCTCATGCATTTTTTGGTTCCCTAAACGGGAAAAACTCTTTCCACATTGAGAGCAGTGATAAGGCTTCTCCCCTGTGTGTGTTCTCTCATGAGATTTCAGGTCCCCTGATCGGGAAAATGTCCTTCCACACTGAGAGCATTGGAACGTTTTTTCTCCTGTGTGTATTTTCTTATGCTCGTTCAGATGTGATGACTTGAAAAATCTCCTTCCACATTGGGAGCACTGGTGAGGCTTCACTCCTGTGTGTATTCTCTCATGTTCTTTCAGTTGCCCAGACCAGCTAAAACTCTTTCCACACTGAGAGCAGTTGTAAGACTTCTTCTCTGCATGTGTTCTCTTGTGGTTTTTAAGGCTCCCTAAACGGGTAAAACTCTTTCCACACTGTGAACAGTGGTGTCGTCTCGCTGGATCAGACGTCTCTGGTTCCTCTGAGTCTGGTCGGTCTTCTGCCAAACACAAACAGAGTGGTTAAAACAGGGAGACCTGAATGAAATCTCCACATACATTTGTCATTTTAGTCATTTAGCAGACGCTCTTATCCAGAGAGACTTACAGTCAAGTGCTCTTAGCATGTGATGCATGTGCTCCATTGTTTACATGACCCATGTATTTTACACTGTGGCTTTAAGGGAGTAGTATGGTCACTATTCAGAGCAACTTGTTAGTGCATCCATCTTAAGGTAGCTAGGTGAGACAACCACAACAGTGATAGTAAATACAGTTTCCCTCAGTTAGTGCATCCATCTTAAGGTAGCTAGGTGAGACAACCACAACAGTGATAGTAAATACAGTTTCCCTCAGTTAGTGCATCCATCTTAAGGTAGCTAGGTGAGACAACCACAACAGTGATAGTAAATACAGTTTCCCTCAGTTAGTGCATCCATCTTAAGGTAGCTAGGGGAGACAACCACAACAGTGATAGCAACCACATTTTCCCTCAATTAAATGTGCTAATTTGTAATGACCTGGCCTGTGTCCCATAATAGAACCAGGCTAATAATGACTAGCCATCTGTTAAATTAGCATTCCCCCGTGTTCTTACATTGATTTAGATGTATTTACTGTAACAGCAAAGAAAGGAGATACCACGACCACAGAACAAAAACGCCAGGACTGATTTCCCCCATTTTCTTCAGGTTCTCTCCTCTCAAAATCACACTTTTCAACAGAAAAACATAAATGAATGTTCTAATTCCACAACTTTAATCAGAATACATTTATTTTTGGGGAAAGAATCTGCAATATGATTATTTTGTGTGTTACCCTTTAATTCTAGTGCCACCAGCCAGACACTCTTGATTGTCTAGCAGTATTTATGTAGCACAGTTGTGATGGGAGTTTTCAAAACAAAATGGCCACCGGATTGATGCAAATAATCACGATTCTGGCAGGTAGGGATAGGATACTTTGTAATTGTCTTTCCGTCTACGAAGACATAAGCATCGCTAACGGCTATATGTCTACCTGAACACATTAGCATCGCTAACGGCTATACGGCTACCCGAAGACATTACCATCGCTAACGGCTATACGGCTACCCGAAGACATTAGCATCGCTAACGGCTATACGGCTACCCAAAGACATTAGCATCGCTAACGGCTATACGGCTACCGAAGACATTAGCATCGCTAACGGCTATACGGCTACCCGAAGACATTAGCATCGCTAACGGCTATCCGAAGACATTAGCATCGCTAACGGCTATCCGAAGACATTAGCATCGCTAACGGCTATACGGCTACCCGAAGACATTAGCATCGCTAACGGCTACCCGAAGACATTAGCATCGCTAACAGCTATACGAAGTGGTAGACATATAGACCCTGCACCGCACACAGGGTTCAACATTCAGGTACATTTACCAGCGGCAGACTAGGTTCAGCGCCAACTGAAATTTACTGGTCCAGATCTGACAGGAAAGTGAGTGTAGTCTGTCCATGTGGTACTAGTCAGTCTGTCCACGTGGTACTAGTCAGTCTGTCCACGTGGTACTAGTCAGTCTGTCCATGTGGTACTAGTCAGTCTGTCCATGTGGTACTAGTCAGTCTGTCCATGTGGTACTAGTCAGTCTGTCCATGTGGTACTAGTCAGTCTGTCCACGTGGTAGTACTCAGTCTGTCCACGTGGTACTAGTCAGTCTGTCCACGTGGTACTAGTCAGTCTGTCCACGTGGTACTAGTCAGTCTGTCCACGTGATAGTAGTCAGTCTGTCCATGTGGTACAGACCGTGTGGCTCAGTTGGTAGAGCATGGCGCTTGCAACGCCAGGATTGTGGGTTCAATTCCCACGGGGGGACCAGGGTTCAATTCCCACGGGGGGACCAGGATGAATATGTATGAACTTTCCAATTTGTAAGTCGCTCTGGATAAGAGCGTCTGCTAAATGACGTAAATGTACTAGTCAGTCTGTCCACGTGGTAGTAGTCAGTCTGTCCATGTGGTAGTAGTCAGTCTGTCCATGTGGTAGTAGTCAGTCTGTCCATGTGGTAGTAGTCAGTCTGTCCGTGTGGTGGTAGTAGTCAGTCTGTCCGTGTGATAGTAGTCAGTCTGTCCATGTGGTACTAGTCAGTCTGTCCATGTGATACTAGTCAGTCTGTCCATGTGATAGTAGTCAGTCTGTCCATGTGATAGTAGTCAGTCTGTCCATGTGATAGTAGTCAGTCTCGCCATTTGAGATGTTGAAGACTTATCGAGGAGTTATTCAGAGGGACACGAGGCGTATGTGGCAGGGCCTTTCTAACAGTCATGGATTACATAAAGAAAGCCAGTCACGTGGCGGACACCAACGCCGTCCTACAGGACGAGCTATATGCTGCAGAGGACAGAGCCCCTGAGGACAACGAGGCTACGTCCTGACGGTCTCCACCACCAAGCTTGACCGTTGCGATGAGGTTCTTGCTGTGGAATGCAGTGATTGGTTTCCACCAGACGTAACAGGACCACATTATCATGGAGAATGTCTCTCTCATACATGGCAGTGGTGTTTTTTTAGATAGAAAGATGAGAAATGTGTTTATAAAAATATCTGTGATTAGTCCAGGGCCAGGTTTCCCAAAAGCATCTTAACGACATGCAGGATGGCAGGTTCAATCCCAGTGCTCTCTGTTTAACACCAAACCTTAACCCTTAAAGACATGCAGGATGGCAGGTCCAATCCCAGTGCTCTCTGTTTAACACCAAACCTTAACCCTTAAAGACATGCAGGATGGCAGGTCCAATCCCAGTGCTCTCTGTTTAACCCCAAACCTTAACCCTTAAAGACATGCAGGATGGCAGGTCCAATCCCAGTGCTCTCTGTTTAACCCCAAACCTTAACCCTTAAAGACATGCAGGATGGCAGGTCCAATCCCAGTGCTCTCTGTTTAACACCAAACCTTAACCCTTAAAGACATGCAGGATGGCAGGTCCAATCCCAGTGCTCTCTGTTTAACACCAAACCTTAAAGACATGCAGGATGGCAGGTCCAATCCCAGTGCTCTCTGTTTAACACCAAACCTTAAAGACATGCAGGATGGCAGGTCCAATCCCAGTGCTCTCTGTTTAACACCAAACCTTAACCCTTAAAGACATGCAGGATGGCAGGTCCAATCCCAGTGCTCTCTGTTTAACCCCAAACCTTAACCCTTAAAGACATGCAGGATGGCAGGTCCAATCCCAGTGCTCTCTGTTTAACCCCAAACCTTAACCCTTAAAGACATGCAGGATGGCAGGTCCAATCCCAGTGCTCTCTGTTTAACACCAAACCTTAACCCTTAAAGACATGCAGGATGGCAGGTCCAATCCCAGTGCTCTCTGTTTAACACCAAACCTTAAAGACATGCAGGATGGCAGGTCCAATCCCAGTGCTCTCTGTTTAACACCAAACCTTAAAGACATGCAGGATGGCAGGTCCAATCCCAGTGCTCTCTGTTTAACACCAAACCTTAACCCTTAAAGACATGCAGGATGGCAGGTCCAATCCCAGTGCTCTCTGTTTAACACCAAACCTTAAAGACATGCTCCGGTACTTTGGCGACTGGTAAGTCTTTTTTAAACTTCCCGCTTTGGGCTGAATGTGTCAATGTGTAGTTTATACGTTCATAATCTATGAGCAGAAATACTGTCTTCTCGCATTTTGCCAAGAAATCCATTCCGCCTCACTTTATTCAGAGAAGATCTACGCTAAACATAGAATCAAGAAGTTTATCTGACAGTGACAGCCGATAACTTCAGAACAAAGTTGACCAGGCCTTTTAAAAACAAAGTTGACCAGGCCTTTTAAAAACAAAGTTGACCAGGCCTTTTAAAAACAAAGTTGACCAGGCCTTTTAAAAACAAAGTTGACCAGGCCTATAAAAACAAAGTTGACCAGGCCTATAAAAACAAAGTTGACCAGGCCTATAAAAACAAAGTTGACCAGGCCTATAAAAACAAAGTTGACCAGGCCTATAAATACAAAGTTGACCAGGCCTATAAATACAAAGTTGACCAGGCCTATAAATACAAAGTTGCCAAAGTCTTACAAACACTTTACCCTTCGCTAAGCACTGAACCCCTTGAGTACTGTTGTAACCTTGGACAACATTTTCCTGGGAGGCCCCATTCCCCATTTAAACTACTGGATAAAACCGCTCACAATGATCTCCAAATGTGTTTTTAATACACAATCAAATTAAAACACGGACTACCGCTTGTTAATCAGAAAACTAACATACATTTCGAGAAGTTTTGCCATAGTTCTCATTGGCTTTCATGCATTTGAAACGTGAGCTTGTCTGAGCTGTCAGACTTGACCACAGTTGCTATCCATTAAGCACTGTGATTGGTTGCCCAATATTCTGCAAATATCTCTGCGACTTCGTGTCAGATTCCAGCCCTACTCGATAGTGCTAGGTATTAACAGCCAATCTACCGTGTTTGCCAGCACCCACACAAGGGGGATGCTAACGTGGCTATCCACATTTCCTCAATATATCTCTACGTTTCTTCCTAGGTTCTGGCCTTTCTAGGGAGTTTTTCCTAGCCACCGTGCTTCTACACCTGCATTGCTTGCTGTTTGGGGTTTTAGGCTGGGTTTCTGTACAGCACTTCGAGATATTAGCTGATGTACGAAGGGCTATATAAAATAAACTTGATTGATTGATTGATAGCGGATCACCCCTGTACGTTTCACACATGACATTCCATATGCTACACGTGCAAAGGTAATGTCCATAACACTGGAAATCGACACATAGCTCAAAAATTAACGGGCTTTACACACCCACCAGAATAATGTCGTTTCCCACCGAGTGCACCAGTTGTCCCTCTAGTCCACAGGTGTCAAACTCATTCCACGGGGGGCCGAGTGTCTGCGGGTTTTCGCTCCTCCCTTGTACTTGATTGATGAATTAACATCACTAATTAGTTAGGAACTCCCCACACCTGGTTGTCTAGGGCTTTATTGAAAGGAAAAAACAAAAACCTGCAGACACTAGGCCCTCCGTGGAATGAGTTTGACACCCCTGCTCTAGTCAAAGAAGCTAGAGTCATTATTTGCTCTGATTCATGTGCAGTGTTGATGAGTCTCCAGTCCTTTAGGTCACGTAGCAGACAAGACATGCTTGATGGAGGTGTTACAAACCCATTACAGGATTAGACAGATGAGTATACAGATACAATTTACTTGGGTCCCAGCCCATGTGGGGGGTGGAGGGGAACGAGGCAGTTGATGTACTGGCTAAACAAGCACTAAGTAGTGGGGGATGTTGATGTACTGGCTAAACAAACACTTAGTAGTGGGGGATGTTGATGTACCGGCTAAACAAACACTTAGTAGTGGGGGATGTTGATGTACCGGCTAAACAAACACTTAGTAGTGGGGGATGTTGATATACTGGCTAAACAAGCACTTAGTAGTGGGGGATGTTGATGTACCGGCTAAACAAACACTTAGTAGTGGGGGATGTTGATATACTGGCTAAACAAGCACTTAGTAGTGGGGGATGTTGATGTACCAGCTAAACAAGCACTTAGTAGTGGGGATGTTGATATACTGGCTAAACAAGCACTTAGTAGTGGGGATGTTGATATACTGGCTAAACAAGCACTTAGTAGTGGGGGATGTTGATATACCGGCTAAACAAACACTTAGTAGTGGGGGATGTTGATATACTGGCTAAACAAACACTTAGTAGTGGGGATGTTGATATACCGGCTAAACAAGCACTTAGTAGTGGGGATGTTGATATACTGGCTAAACAAGCACTTAGTAGTGGGGATGTTGATGTACCGGCTAAACAAGCCCTTAGTAGTGGGGATGTTGATGTACCGGCTAAACAAGCACTTAGTAGTGGGGATGTTGATATACCGGCTAAACAAGCACTTAGTAGTGGGGATGTTGATATACTGGCTAAACAAGCACTTAGTAGTGGGGGATGTTGATGTACCAGCTAAACAAGCACTTAGTAGTGGGGATGTTGATGTACCGGCTAAACAAACACTTAGTAGTGGGGGATGTTGATGTACCAGCTAAACAAGCACTTAGTACTGGGGATGTTGATGTACCAGCTAAACAAGCACTTAGTAGTGGGGATGTTGATATACCGGCTAAACAAGCACTTAGTAGTGGGGATGTTGATATACCGGCTAAACAAGCACTTAGTACTGGGGATGTTGATGTACCAGCTAAACAAGCACTTAGTACTGGGGATGTTGATATACTGGCTAAACAAGCACTTAGTAGTGGGGGATGTTGATGTACCGGCTAAACAAACACTTAGTAGTGGGGGATGTTGATGTACCGGCTAAACAAACACTTAGTAGTGGGGGATGTTGATATACTGGCTAAACAAGCACTTAGTAGTGGGGGATGTTGATGTACCGGCTAAACAAGCACTTAGTAGTGGGGATGTTGATATACTGGCTAAACAAGCACTTAGTAGTGGGGGATGTTGATATACTGGCTAAACAAGCACTTAGTAGTGGGGATGTTGATGTTCCGGCTAAACAAGCACTTAGTAGTGGGGGATGCTGTAGTTTCAATGAGAAAGGCCAAAAGCCTGATGTGGACAGTGATAGGAAAGCATCCAACAGGAAGGTGTGATTATTGCCAGGAAACAGAGACCGTGGAGCATGTATTGATACAGTGTGGGCAGTATCAGAGGGAAACAGAGACCGTGGGGCATGTATTGATACAGTGTGGGCAGTATCAGCCATTCCTGGGCTACAGTCACCTATCCGGACCCGTTTTTTTTTTTTTGCTGCAGATACGGAGCCCCACCGGGCCTTCACGATTGACTGCCGACGTTATCTGCCCGAGGGAGTTATCCAACTGGCACCTCCGTCGCGACGTTACCTGAACGCTCACCTGGGGCCCGCTAATCGTTAGCTGTCTTATCGGCTGCTATCTTAATAAGTATTTCGGACAATTATTTTTTATTTTTTTCTTGGGTCACTATATCTATTTTGCCAATTGGATTGATCCCCTCTACAAGACACGGAACCCACTAATCTACCGACGGAAACGCACGAGGTGTCTAAAAATAGACCTCCATCCTATGCTATCTTGCTACCGATAGCCATCTACCCGGCCAGCTGTCTGGATCGCCGTGACCCCAACCAACCTCTACTCACTGGACCCTTATTGATCACTCGATTAAGCATGCCTCTCCTTAATGTAAATATGCCTTGTCCACTGCTGTTCTGGTTAGTGTTTATTGGCTTATTTCACTGTAGGGCCTCTAGCCCTGCTCACTATACCATATCCAACCTTTCATTTCCACCACCCACATATGCGATGACATCGCCTGGTTTCAATGATGTTTCTAGAGACAATATCTCTCTCATCATCACTCAATACCTAGGTTTACCTCCACTGTATTCACATCCTACCATACCTTTGTCTGTACATTATTCCTTGAAGCTATTTTATCGCCCCCAGAAACGTCCTTTTACTCTCTGTTCTAGATGCTCCAGACGACCAATTCTCATAGCTTTTAGCCGTACCCTTATCCTACTCCTCCTCTGTTCCTCTGGTGATGTAGAGGTGAATCCAGGCCCTGCAGTACCTAGCTCCACTCCTATTCCCCAGGCGCTCTCTTTTGATGACTTCTGTAACCGTAATAGCCTTGGTTTCATGCATGTTAACATTAGAAGCCTCCTCCCTAAGTTTGTTTTGTTCACTGCTTTAGCTCACTCTGCCAACCCGGATGTTTTAGCCGTGTCTGAATCCTGGCTTAGAAAGACCACCAAAAATTCTGACATTTTCATCCCCAACTACAAGATTTTCAGACAAGATAGAACGGCCAAAGGGGGCGGTGTTGCAATCTACTGCAAAGATTGCCTGCAGAGTTCTGTTTTACTATCCAGGTCTGTTCCCAAACAATTTGAACTTCTACTTTTAAAAATCCACCTCTCTAAAAACAAGTCTCTCACCGTTGCCGCCTGCTATAGACCA
Source organism: Salvelinus fontinalis (assembly GCF_029448725.1). NCBI lineage: Eukaryota > Metazoa > Chordata > Actinopteri > Salmoniformes > Salmonidae > Salvelinus > Salvelinus fontinalis. Next base: position 26,671 of record NW_026601745.1, read on the forward strand.
CCCTCTGCCCCCAGCTGTGCTCTGGACACCATATGTGAACTGATTGCCCCCCCATCTATCTTCAGAGCTCGTGCTGCTAGGCGACCTAAATTGGAACATGCTTAACACCCCAGCCATCCTACAATCTAAGCTTGATGCCCTCAATCTCACACAAATTATCAATGAACCTACCAGGTACCACCCCAATTCCGTAAACACGGGCACCCTCATAGATATCATCCTAACCAACTTGCCCTCCAAATACACCTCTGCTGTTTTCAACCAAGATCTCAGCGATCACTGCCTCATTGCCTGCACCCGTAATGGGTCAGCGGTCAAACGACCTCCACTCATCACTGTCAAACGCACCCTGAAACACTTCAGCGAGCACGCCTTTCTAATCGACCTGGCCGGGGTATCCTGGAAGGATATTGATCTCATCCCGTCAGTAGAGGATGCCTGGATATTTTTTAAAAATGCCTTCCTCACCATCTTGAATAAGCATGCCCCATTCAAGAAATTTAGAACCAGGAACAGATATAGCCCTTGGTTCTCTCCTGACCTGACTGCCCTTAACCAACAGAAAAACATCCTATGGCGTTCTGCATTAGCATCGAACAGCCCCTGTGATATGCAACTTTTCAGGGAAGCTAGAAACCAATATACACAGGCAGTTAGAAAAGCCAAGGCTAGCTTTTTCAAGCAGAAATTTGCTTCCTGCAACACAAATTCAAAAAAGTTCTGGGACACTGTAAAGTCCATGGAGAATAAGAACACCTCCTCCCAGCTTCCAACTGCACTGAAGATAGGAAACACTGTCACCACCGACAAATCCACTATAATTGAGAATTTCAATAAGCATTTTTCTACGGCTGGCCATGCTTTCCACCTGGCTGCCCCTACCCCGGTCAACAGCACTGCCCTCCCCTCTGCTACTCGCCCAAGCCTTCCCCATTTCTCTTTCTCCCAAATACAGTCAGCTGATGTTCTGAAAGAGCTGCAAAATCTGGACCCCTACAAATCAGCCGGGCTAGATAATCTGGACCCTTTCTTTCTAAAACTATCTGCTGAAATTGTTGCCACCCCTATTACTAGCCTTTTCAACCTCTCTTTCGTGTCGTCTGAGATTCCCAAAGATTGGAAAGCAGCTGCGTTTATCCCCCTCTTCAAAGGGGGGGACACTCTTGACCCTAACAGCTACAGACCTATATCTATCCTACCCTGCCTTTCTAAGGTCTTCGAAAGCCAAGTCAACAAACAGATTACCGACCATTTCGAATCCCACCATACCTTCTCCACTATGCAATCTGGTTTCAGAGCTGGCCATGGGTGCACCTCAGCCACGCTCAAGGTCATAAACGATATCTTAACCGCCATCGATAGGAAACAATACTGTGCAGCCGTATTCATTGACCTGGCCAAGGCTTTTGACTCTGTCAATCACCACATCCTCATCGGCAGACTCGACAGCCTTGGTTTCTCTAATGATTGCCTCGCCTGGTTCACCATCTACTTCTCTGATCGAGTTCAGTGTGTCAAATCGGAGGGTCTGTTGTCCGGGCCTCTGGCAGTCTCTATGGGGGTGCCACAGGGTTCAATTCTTGGACCGACTCTCTTCTCTGTATACATCAATGATGTCGCTCTTGCTGCTGGTGATTCTCTGATCCATCTCTACGCAGACGACACTATTCTGTATACTTCTGGCCCTTCTTTTGACACTGTGTTAACAACCCTCCAGGCGAGCTTCAATGCCATACAACTCTCCTTCCGTGGCCTCCATTTGCTCTTAAATACAAGTAAAACTAAATGCATGCTCTTCAACCGATCGCTGCCTGCACCTGCCCGCCTGTCCAACATCACTACTCTGGACGGCTCTGACTTAGAATATGTGGACAACTACAAATACCTAGGTGTCTGGTTAGACTGTAAACTCTCCTTCCAGACTCACATCAAACATCTCCAATCCAAAGTTAAATCTAGAATTGGCTTCCTATTCCGCAACAAAGCATCCTTCACTCATGCTGCCAAACATACCCTTGTAAAACTGACCATCATACCAATCCTCGACTTCGGTGATGTCATTTACAAAATAGCCTCCAAAACCCTACTCAATAAATTGGATGCAGTCTATCACAGTGCCATCCGTTTTGTCACCAAAGCCCCATATACTACCCACCATTGCGACCTGTACACTCTCGTTGGCTGGCCCTCGCTTCATACTCGTCGTCAAACCCACTGGCTCCAGGTCATCTACAAGACCCTGCTAGGTAAAGTCCCCCCTTATCTCAGCTCGCTGGTCACCATAGCAGCACCTACCTGTAGCACGCGCTCCAGCAGGTATATCTCTCTGGTCACCCCCAAAACCAATTCTTCCTTTGGCCGCCTCTCCTTCCAGTTCTCTGCTGCCAATGACTGGAAAGAACTACAAAAATCTCTGAAACTGGAAACACTTATCTCCCTCACTAGCTTTAAGCACCAGCTGTCAGAGCAGCTCATAGATTACTGCACCTGTACATAGCCCATCTATAATTTAGCCCAAACAACTACCTCTTTACCTACTGTATTTATTTATTTATTTTGCTCCTTTGCACCCCATTATTTCTATCTCTACTTTTTTCTATCTCTACTATCTCTACTTTTTTTACTTTTTTTTTTACTTGCTATATTGTATTTACTTCGCCACCATGGCCTTTTTATATTTTTATTTATTTATATATATATTTTGTTTGCCTTCACCTCCCTTATCTCACCTCACTTGCTCATATTGTATATAGACTTATTTTTCACTGTATTATTGACTGTATGTTTGTTTTACTCCATGTGTAACTATGTGTTGTTGTATGTGTCGAACTGCTTTGCTTTATCTTGGCCAGGTCGCAATTGTAAATGAGAACGTGTTCTCAATTTGCCTACCTGGTTAAATAAAGGTGAAATAAAATAAAAATAAAAATATCAGAGGGAAACAGAGACCGTGGAGCATGTATTGATACAGTGTGGGCAGTATCAGAGGGAAACAGAGACCGTGGGGCATGTATTGATACAGTGTGGGCAGTATCAGAGGGAAACAGAGACCATGTGAGCATGTATTGATACAGTGTGGGCAGTATCAGAGGGAAACAGAGACCATGTGAGCATGTATTTATACAGTGTGGGCAGTATCAGAGGGAAACAGAGACCGTGGAGCATGTATTGATACAGTGTGGGCAGTATCAGAGGGAAATAGAGACCGTGGGGCATGTATTGATACAGTGTGGGCAGTATCAGAGGGAAACAGAGAACGTGGGGCATGTATTGATACAGTGTGGGCAGTATCAGAGGGAAACAGAGAACGTGGGGCATGTATTGATACAGTGTGGGCAGTATCAGAGGGAAACAGAGAACGTGGGGCATGTATTGATACAGTGTGGGCAGTATCAGAGGGAAAGAGAGAGGCTGAGATCTATTGTGAGGGGAAAGGGGATACAGGAAATTAGTTTAAATAGTATATTGGAGGTGAACGTCATGAGATATAGTCTCAAATATTTTGTTATCTTTTTTTTAAAAGATCAATGGGGCTGGCAGGTAGGATTTAGTTTCTCCCTGTCTTTGGCCCACACTCCAGTACAGTAGGTGGCGGTAATGCACCATAACGCCGATAAACCCCACTGAAGAAGAAAAGATTTCTCTGCTTTTTTTTGTATCACTCAACTCTCATTTATAAACGAGTCTCGTTTGCAATGAGGGGGATGTAGTTAGTTATAGGCCTATGTATTGTTGATGTGTTGCCCTAGTCGTGGATGGATCAGAAAGATAGCTTCTCTCGTGCACGTTCTATCAATAGGCCTTTGGCGTCATAATTACCTTGAGAAATCTGACCTACAATTTGTAAACAAAGCTTCTGTACTTAAAATTCATAAAACCTTCAGTTTTATCAATTGGATGTGACCCAACCGGGAAATAAATTTCGAGATATATTAAACCAGAAGAAAAGCGACATTTTATTTGGGACTTACTGAGTCTATGGGATGTTGAGTATTTAAACTGAACGAATCACTGCATGTAGAGATATAGGAAGCATTTTATCCATTACTAACGTTCTGTTGGTGGCCTCCATTCTTTGTAGCTTTAATGATTCCTACAGTACAGACCAACATATCCAAGTGTAGAACTTCAGTAGAACGCACCTTAAAAACCACACATTGATTCATCAACAGCGGAGGCTGTGCCTCTGTTTTTAAGACAATTCTCACTGGTGTTATTCAGATCTCCTGTCTCCTCCTCCAATGTGACAGTAATCTCCCCCTCCTCCTTCACTCCAAACATGTCCTCTTCCTTTTCTTCTTCCGCAGTAACATCCTCTTCTTTCACTCTGAAAGCTTCTTCCTCTTTTTTCACTGTAACAGCCTCATCCTCTACTTGTTTCACTGTAACAGCCTCACCCTCTACTTGTTTCACTGTAACAGCCTCACCCTCTACTTGTTTCACTGTAACAGCCTCACCCTCTACTTGTTTCACTGTAACAGCCTCCTCTTCCTTCTCCTCTTTCACGAGAGTTTCTTTCTCCGTCCATCTGACCCCCTCTTCTTTAGCAGGGGAGGAGTAGTTTAGGGAGCTCATGGTCGGGGATGTTAGCTAGCTAGTTAGCAATAGTGCTGCGCTAATTTAGCAAGCCAGCTAGCTGACTACTAACAACGTAAAATGAAATTAAATGCGGCAACTAGCTATACAACATAAGTTTGCTTAAAACACAGAGGCTAATATACACAGAAAGTTTATAAAGAACTGTAAAGTTTCGGCTATGTTGGCTTGCAAGCTACCGAAGAGGTTTGACTAGCTGTGTTGTTGAAGAAGCGTCCCGTCCACTAGATTATACGTCACACCAACATCTTCGCATGCAAGTCGCACATCGCCCTCTATTGACTGGAGTGGGTAACGCAGTTGAGCGAAAAGTTTTATTGCCGTTTACGAACTTGAATACACGACATGGGTACATGTATTTCACAAAATAGTTTGTTTATGGACAGACTGAATGAGTTGAAATGTTGTACAGCAAGCTTGGGCCCAACTAGTCAAGGGGCGGCACGTGTGGAAAAAAGAAGGAGGGGGGGGGGGGCATAGCAGTATCATAGCATTGAAGTACAGTTTTGGTGCCTCTGCAATCAAACAATTCCGTATGTATAGAACATTATAGGAGATGCAAACATGAGTCACTGAGCCACTTTGTAACATGGACAATTTCTGCTGTGAGTTCTTGTGCAGCTTGTTGTTTGCTCTTTGCATGCACATATATCACTGTATCATCTGCATACATTTGAACTTCAGACCCAGTACAGACAGAAGGCAGATCATTACAGTAGAGGCTGAACAGGAGGGGCCCCAGTAAACAGCTAGACCTGTTTCTACACTTTCTCCCAAACTGCTGGCTTCCCCAATAGCAAAGACCTATACACTTGTGGTTTGAAACAATCCACACCTATTTAAGTATTTTGAATAATTTTACTTAGACAGGAGTAATTATGTAATTTTGGCAAAAAGTCTATTTATTTTAGGGGAAGCCAATAAGGGCACAGGGCGAGACCCAGATGCAGACACGGGAGGCAGATGGTTCCAGTCTGTGATATTTATTATAATCCAAGGGGCAGGCAAGAAAATGGTCGTGGACAGACAAAGGATCATAATCAAGGTCAGAGTCCAGGAGGTACAGAGTGGCAGGCAGGCTAGAGGTCAGGGCAGGCAGAATGGGTAGGCAGGCAGGCTGGCTCGAGGTCAGGCTGTATGGTCAGGGCAGGCTGTATGGTTGGTCAGGCAGGCAGAATGGGTTGGCAGGCAGGCTGGCTCGAGGTCAGGCTGTATGGTTGGTCAGGCAGGCAGGCTCGAAGTCAGGGCAGGCAGAATGGGTAGGCAGGCGGGTTCAGAGTCAAGGCAGGCAAGGGTCAAAACTGGGAGGACTAGCAAAACAGTGATGAGGAAAAAGCAGGAGCACTGCAAAACCACACTGGTTGACTTGATAAGAGAAGACAAACTGACAGACAGACAGAAAACACAGGTATAAATACCCAGGGATTAAATGGGGAAAACAGGTGACACCTGGAGGTGGATGGAGACAATCACAAAGACAGGTGAAACAGATCAGGGCGTGAGAAAGCCAGCATCTGAACAGTGCACCACCAACTTTCCTTTCCAATTCAGAAGAGGCTGAAACCAGAGATCTGTATATAATGACGAGATGCTCATGTCTCCGCCATAACAATGTGAGTCGTTGTCCCTAAAGCTTGTATGCAGACGACAAGCTTAGTAATGCATATTATGCCCATAGAAACGCACTGGGCTTTTTCAGGACAGGTTTTGGCAAGTGAGCCCTCTCGTTTTTGCCTCTTCCTTTCTGCTGAAACAAGCGAGCAAAACAGCATTGCACAGTGGAGGTGTCATAATACCCATAAAACCTAGCGGTCAAACAGGGAAATGGTTCCAATCATTTTTCCCCATATGGGATTTTAGAAACACTTAAAATAAGGGCTATGTTTCGTGTACATTTGTGGCCTGCTGCAGGTCATTTTGCAGGGCGCTGGCAGTGCACCTCCTTGCACAAAGGCGGAGGTAGCGGTCCTGCTGCTGGGTTGTTGCCCTCCTACGGCCTCCTCCATGTCTCCTGATGTACTGGCCTGTCTCCTGGTAGCGCCTCCATGCTCTGGACACTACGCTGACAGACACAGCAAACCTTTTTGCCACAGCTCGCATTGATGTGCCATCCTGGATGAACTGCACTACCTGAGCCACTTGTGTGGGTTGTAGACTCTGTCTCATGCTACCACTAGAGTGAGAGCACCGCCAGCATTCAAAAGTGACCAAAACATCAGCCAGGAAGCATAGGAACTGAGAGTGGTCTGTGGTCACCACCTGCAGAATCACTCCTTTTTTGGGTGTGTCTTGCTAATTGCCTATAATTTCCACCTTTTGTCTATTCCATTTGCACAACAGCATGTGAAATTTATTGTCAATCAGTGTTGCTTCCTAAGTGGACAGTTTGATTTCATAGAAGTGTGATTGACTTGGAGTTACATTGTGTTGTTTAAGTGTTCCCTTTATTTTTTTGAGCAGTGTATATTTCACCTTTATTTAACTAGGTAGGCCAGGTGAGAACAAGCAGTGCGACAAAAACAACAGCACAGAGTTACACATGGGATAAACAAACATACAGTCAGTAACACAAACGAAAATCTATGTACTGTGTGTGCAAATGTAGTAAGATTAGGGAGGTCAGGCAATAAATAGGCCATAGTGGCAAAAATAATTACAATTTGGCATTAACACTGGGGTGATAGATGTGCAGATGATGATGTGCAAGTAGAGATACTGGGGTGCAAAAGAGAAAAAAAAAAATAACAATATGGGGCAAGAGGATAAGTAACAATATGGGGATGAGGTAGTTGGGTGTGCTATTTACAGATTGGCTGTGTACAGGTACAGTGATCAGTAAGCTGCTCTGACATTAGCAGCAAAGAACTGTAAGGAAAGGTGGCCAAAGCAGGTGTTGGCTTTGGGGATGACAAGTGAAATATACCTGCTGGAGCATGTGCTACGGGTGGATGTTGCTATGGTGACCAGTGAGCTGAGATAAGGCGGGGCTTTACCTAGCAAAGACTTATAGACAACCTGGAGTCAGTGAGTATGGCAACAAATATGTACGAGGGTATGTTTGGCAGCATGAGTGAATGAGGCTTTGTTGCGAAATAGGAAGCCGATTCTAGATTTAATTTTGGATTGGAGATGCTTAATGTGAGTCTGGAAGGAGAGTTTACAGTCTAACCAGACACCTAGGTATTTGTAGTTGTCCACATATTCTAAGTCAGAACCGTCCAGAGTAGTGATGCTAGTCGGGCGGGAGGGTGCGGGCAGCAATCGTTTGGAGAGCATGCACTTAGTTTTACTAGCATTTAAAAGCAGATGGAGGCCACGGAAGAAGTGTTGTATGGCATTGAAGCTCGTTTGGAGGTTTGTTAACACAGTGTCCAAAGAAGGGCCAGATGTATACAGAATTGTGTCGTCTGCATATAGGTGGATCATAGAATCACCAGCAGCAAGAGCGAAATCATTGATATACACAGAGTAAAGAGTTGGCCCGAGAATTGAACCCTGTGGCACCACATAGAGACTGCCAGAGGTCCGAACAACAGGCCCTCCAATTTGGCACACTGAACTCTATCTGAGAAGTAGTTGGTGAACCAGGCGAGGCAGTCATTTGAGAATCCAAGGCTACGACTTGCATCCTTGGCACAAAAGTTATATTATATTCTACTCAATCCATAGGCTTCATTAATGTAATTCAGACTGTTTTGAAGTTGATAGAACTGGCTATGATAGCTGAGGTTCATAGCTAGGTTCTGAACTAATATGTATACCAAACTTTGGGTCCATTCACAGATCGGCTAGATAGCTAGCAACACATCCAGAGGCATACATGTATTTTTATCCTCCACTGAAGTCGGAAGTTTACATACACTTAGGTTGGAGTCATTAAAACTCGATTTTCAACCACTCCACACATTTTTCCACACATAATTTTTCCAACAATTGTTCACAGACAGATTATTTAACTTATAATTCACTGTATCACAATTCCAGTGGGTCAGAAGTTTACATACACTAAGTTGACTGTGCCTTTAAACAGCTTAGAAAATGATGTCATGGCTTTAGAAGCTTCTGATAGGATTATTTACATAATTTGAGTCAATTGGAGGTGTACCTGTGGATGTATTTCAAGGCCTACCTTCAAACTCAGTGCCTCTTTGCATGAAATCATTGGAAAATCAAAAATAATCCGCCATGAACTCAGATTTTTTTTTGTTTTTACCTTCACAAGTCTGGTTCATCCTTGGGAGCAATTTCTAAATGCCTGAAGGTACCACGTTCATCTGTACAAACAATAGTACGCAAGTATAAACACCATAGGACCACGCAGCCGTCATACCGCTCAGGAAGGAGACACATTCTGTCTCCTAGAGATGAAACGTACTTTGGTGCGAAAAGTGCAAATCAATCCCAGAACAACAGCAAAGGACCTTGTGAATATGCTGGAGGAAACAGGTACAAAAGTATCTATAGTAAAACGAGTCCTATATCGACATAACCTGGAAGGCTGCTCAGCAAGGAAGAAGCCACTGCTCCAAAACACCATAAAAAAGCCAGACTACGGTTTGCAACTGCACATGGGGGCAAAGATCGTACTTTTTGGAGAAATGTCCTCTGGGCTCATGAAACAACAGTAGAACTATTTGGCCATAATGACCATCGTTATGTTTGGAGGAAAAAGGGGGAGGCTTGCAAGTCGAAGAACACCATCCCAACCGTGAACACGGGGGTGGCAGCATCATGTTGTGGGGGTGCTTTGCTGCAGGAGGGACTGGTGCACTTCATAAAATAGATGGCATCATGAGGAATTAAAATGATGTGGATATATTGAAGCAACATCTCAATACATCAGTCAGGAAGTTAAAGCTTGGTCGCAAATGGGTCTTCCAAATGGACAATGACCCCAAGCATACTTCCAAAGTTGTGGCAAAATGGCTTAAGGACAACACAGTCAGGGTATTGGAGTGGCCATCACAAAGCCCTGACCTCAATCCTATAGAACATTTGTGGGCAGAACTGAAAACGCGTGTGCGAGCGAGGAGGCCTACAAACCTGACTCAGTTACACAAGCTCTGTCAGGAGGAATGGGCCAAAATTCACCCAACATTTTGTGGGAAGCTTCTGGAAGCTTCTGGAAGGCTACCGAAATGTTTGACCCAAGTTAAACAATTTAAAGGGAATGCTACCAAATACTAATTCAGTGTATGCAGACTTCTGACCCACTGGGAATGTGATGAAAGAAATAAATGCTGAAATAAATCATTCTCTCTACTATTATTCTGACGTTTCACATTATTAAAATAAAGTGGTTATCCTAAC
>NW_026601746.1:0-36520 GCF_029448725.1 Salvelinus fontinalis
CTCTTATCCAGAGCGACTTACAAGTACATACATTCATACTTTTTTGTACTGGCCCCCCGTGGGAATCAAACCCACAACCCTGGCGTTGCAAGCGCCATGCTCTACCAACTGAGCTACACAGGACCATGAGGAATGAGGAAAGGGAGAATATGTGTTTGGCCTACAAAACACTTAATAGAAAGGACTGTGTCGTATGTGGACATGCCAGACCTATTCTGGCTGCTCACCCATTTGTCCTAAGTACTGGGGAAGGTTGGATGTGCATCCAAATTTAATCCTGTGCAAAACTCTGAGTCTTGTGTTCCCAGAAGTCCCTCCCCAGAAGGACCGTGGGGAGTTAAGGCATATGGGGGACATAACAGCTGTAACACTGGTACAGGTAGAGGTATAGACTATGGAAGGCTCCCTGCTACTACCTGCACCACTAATACCACTATTAACTAGAGGTGTTGCTGATGTATGGTGGATGTGTGGACCTGCCAGGCGGTTGACCCCATTTTTGAAAGGAAATTGTCGTTGCTCATGTGTTTTGGCCAGTCTGATACCACCGTGGCCTATTATGATAGCTAATCAACTTCTGGGAAGCTACACAGGACACAGAGGCTTGGGACCAACCCAGGAGACGGCAGAAACGTGACGCTCCTTGGTCCGAGGGTACAGATAACATGCACACCAACCTGTTGGGGGTCCCAATAGGGGTCCCCCACGAATTCCAGACATTAACCAGGAATGATGGCCTGTGGCATCTGATGCCCATCCTTGGCCCAGCTATTGTTGATGTTAAAACAAAAGGTCTGGATCAATTATAAACACACCCACACAGGACTTACAGGGATGGCTGAACAATTGGATGCTGCCTCACAAACCAGTAGACACAATAGACTAACACTGGACATAAGTCTGGCCAACAAGGGAGGTGTAACAGTGTTGCACGTTTGTTCCTAACAATACTAGTCCGGATCGGAGCATTTCAAAAGCTCTGAGTGGGTTGGCAAGGTTATCAGTGGAGATGAAGGGTCTTGCAGGTGTGGAGGAGAGTGGACTGTTCCCCTGGCTGGGTGGTTGTTTTGGTAAGTACACTGCAAGGACGATTACTGGATTTCTGACACTAGTTGTGGTTTTTCATTTCTGTGTTGCCTGTATCATACCTTGTTTGAAGAAGTTTGTTACAGATGTGTAAGGGGCCTCTGGTTGATGCTCCAGTTGGAGAGGCTGATACGAAAACGAGCTTCCGCAGGAGAGTGGGCTGACAGAGGAGGACCCTTGGTTTGCTGTAGATGATGTTGTTGAATGAATAAAAAGTGATGTTTGTCCTCCCTGTTGTGAAGGTTTGAAGTTCCCGGGTGGCGACGAGCCCACCTGGTACAGGTTGTATAGAGGGATGGACCGGAGGGTTTAACATATTCTCGTTTTTTGGTTTACTAATGTGTGGTTGGCCACTCCAGGGGTAGTTATTGGAGTGGTCTCCTTTTTGGTCCTTGCTCATTTACGACTCAACTTACATTGATGCTATTGGTGTCCCTAGGGGGTGCCAGATGAATATAAACTGGCGGACCAAGTGACAGCTGGGTTTGAATCATCATTTTGTTGGTGGTGTACAGTTAATAAAAATGTGGACAGAATTAACTACATTCATTTTAATGTCCAGAAACTGGGCAATTGGACTCAACAAGGCTTCGAGGCGGTCCATGGACAATTGGCAGCTACGTCCCTGATGGCATTTCAAAATAGAATCGCGGTTGATATGTTATTGGCTGAACGGGGGGGGGTCTGTGCAAATGTTTGGTGAACAGTGTTGTACTTTTATTCCCAATAACACAGCTACGGATGGGAGTCTGACTGTAGCATTGGAGGGACTTAGTACCCTTAATGGTAAGATGAAACAGCATTCTGGAGTGGACACTACTATGTGGGACTCATGGATGGATGCTTTTGGGAAATATAAGACGCTGGCTTCCTCCGTCCTAGTATCAATTTCTGTTTTTGCGGCCATTCTTGTACTTTGTGGATGTTGTTGCATTCCATGTGCGCGCACGCTTGCTAGCCGTGTTATCACTGCCGCCATAGACCCTAATCAGGAAAGGGCCCAAATGTTCCCATTGCTTGAGGATGGGGAAGCTGGACCTGTCTATCTATTTGAGGACTAAGATACTTTTATGTCACGTCTCTTGTGAGACGTGAAGAGAGGGAATCAAAAATTTGTCTTCTGACAAATTTTATCCTTTAGCTTTGTCTTTTTATATACTTTTATGTCACGTCTCTTGTGAGACGTGAAGAGAGGGAATCAAAAATTTGTCTTCTGACAAATTTTATCCTTTAGCTTTGTCTTTTTATATACTTTTATGTCACGTCTCTTGTGAGACGTGAAGAGAGGGAATCAAAAATTTGTCTTCTGACAAATTTTATCCTTTAGTTTTGTCTTTTTATATACTTTTATGTCACGTCTCTTGTGAGACGTGAAGAGAGGGATTTGTAAGAAATTGAAATAGAGACTGGAAACTAGCAATAACTACACTTCAACATAAGCCATATATTATACAAAAACACACATACTCCTCATTTCTCTTGGACATATGCTGGACTTAAGACACCAACTATAGACACACATGATTCCCCTCCCCCATAATAACCACAGACACACCCAACCCATGGTTGGACCTCAGGACAAAGAACTCTCAGGAACCAATGGAACGTGGACACCAGGCCGGAAGCAGGACTACCCAAGACCCAGATCGACCAATCGGAAGGCCGGACTCGCAGATCTACCTACTTTGCTTGTTGTCTGTATAGTACTGAACAATTCTGAAAACGCTCTCTTTTCCTGACGACCCCATACGGATCCGATAGAAGGAGCCGTGCTGCACGCTTTGCATAATATTTTTACACTTGAATAAACCTGCCTTATTATAAAATTATCCACCTCATCCTATGTCTCCACTTGGTCTCCTGTCTCAAGTAAAACGAATTATCAACACCAGCGGACGCGAGAGTGGTAAAGTAGGTCCTGGTGATCCGCATTAGTTTCTTCCAGGAACGTAATGAACTGACGATGATTCCTTGCTCGTATGAAGTTAACAAGTTTTACAACTGGATCCACGACGTGATTAAGCTGCAATACAGACTTACACAGAGACTCCTGATGAATGATGCAGTGAAGTAAAATAACATCCTGGTCAGGGTTTTCTTCTTTCACTTTATCCTGGATTCTTTTCAGCAGCCCGATGTTTTTTCCAGTTAAATTTGGCGATCAATCCGTGGTGACATTGGCAAGTTTACTCCAAGGTAGCTTCATTCTCTCGATGACAGCAGACACCTGTTCATATAAGTCCTCTCCTCGCGTTTTCCCTTTCAGTGATTCCATGCTCAAAAGCTCCTCCGTTATCTCAAAACTGTCGTTAATCCCTCGGATAAAAATTAGTAGCTGAGCAGTGTCTTTTATGTCGTTACTTTCATCCAGTGCTAGTGAATATAACTTAAAGGACTCCGCCTTTTTGTTTAACTCGCTGACTATATCTTCGTCAATCAGTTCCACGCGGCGAGTCACTGTCCTGTGTGCTAAACTGATTTTTTCAAACTTGGCTTTGCTCTCCGGACACAAGAGACCTGCTGTCTCTACCATGCACTCTTTCAAAAACTCGCCTTCGGAGAAAGGCTTGCCAGCCTTTGCTAATTTGAATGCCAGCAAATAACTTGCCTTGGTACTTGACTCTTGAATTGCAGTTTGTCGGTGAAAAAAGTTCTGTTGACTCTGTAAATTAGCTGCCAACCTCTGAGCAGTAGCCGCCCGTTCTTGTGTTGACTGCTTGCTAGCATAGTTTGCATGCTTCGTGGCAAAGTGACGGCTGATATTGTACTCTTTGAAAACCGCAACAGCTTCTTGGCATATCAGACATACAGCCGTTGATCGGACTTCAGTGAAGAAGTATTTTGTTGTCCACTCCTTATTAAACACTCGGCATTCGCTGTCCACTTTCCTTCTCTTTGGTCCGCTCATTTTCACAGAAGGGCTTAATGGTGACGTGAAACGAAGTGAAAATTAAAGTGAAATAAAGAGAAATACGCGCCACTCCAACAACGGTCAATGTGTTTTGAGTGCGCCATCTATTGGGGAAACGTGGGCATTGCAGGGAAAGGGGAAAAAAGGAGGTTTTTACTATAATTTGGACAAGTTCGGCGGGCCGGATTAAAAAGCCTAACGGGCCGTATGTGGCCCGCGGGCCGTAGTTTGCCCATGTCTGTTCTAGACCTATCGGCTGCCTTTGATACTGTGAACCATCAGATCCTCCTCTCCGCCCTTTCCGAGTTGGACATCTCCGGCGCGGCCCACGCTTGGATTGCGTCCTACCTGACAGGTCGCTCCTACCAGGTGGCGTGGCGAGAATCTGTCTCCGCACCACGTGCTCTCACCACTGGTGTCCCCCAGGGCTCTGTTCTAGGCCCTCTCCTATTCTCGCTATACACCAAGTCACTTGGCTCTGTCATATCCTCACATGGTCTCTCCTATCATTGCTATGCAGACGACACACAATTAATCTTCTCCTTTCCCCCTTCTGATAACCAGGTGGCAAATCGCATCTCTGCATGTCTGGCAGACATATCAGTGTGGATGACGGATCACCACCTCAAGCTGAACCTCGGCAAGACGGAGCTGCTCTTCCTCCCGGGGAAGGACTGCCCGTTCCATGATCTCGCCATCACGGTTGACAACTCCATTGTGTCCTCCTCCCAAAGTGCTAAGAACCTTGGCGTGATCCTGGACAACACCCTGTCGTTCTCAACTAACATCAAGGCGGTGGCCCGTTCCTGTAGGTTCATGCTCTACAACATTCGCAGAGTACGACCCTGCCTCACACAGGAAGCGGCGCAGGTCCTAATCCAGACACTTGTCATCTCCCGTCTAGATTACTGCAACTCGCTGTTGGCTGGGCTCCCTGCCTGTGCCATTAAACCCCTACAACTCATCCAGAACGCCGCAGCCCGTCTGGTGTTCAACCTTCCCAAGTTCTCTCACGTCACCCCGCTCCTCCGCTCTCTCCACTGGCTTCCAGTTGAAGCTCGCATCCGCTACAAGACCATGGTGCTTGCCTACGGAGCTGTGAGGGGAACGGCACCTCCGTACCTTCAGGCTCTGATCAGGCCCTACACCCAAACAAGGGCACTGCGTTCATCCACCTCTGGCCTGCTCGCCTCCCTACCTCTGAGGAAGTACAGTTCCCGCTCAGCCCAGTCAAAACTGTTCGCTGCTCTGGCACCCCAATGGTGGAACAAACTCCCTCACGACGCCAGGTCAGCGGAGTCAATCACCACCTTCCGGAGACACCTGAAACCCCACCTCTTTAAGGAATACCTAGGATAGGATAAAGCAATCCTTCTAACCCCCCCCCTTAAAAGATTTAGATGCACTATTGTAAAGTGGTTGTTCCACTGGATATCATAAGGTGAATGCACCAATTTGTAAGTCGCTCTGGATAAGAGCGTCTGCTAAATGACTTAAATGTAAAATGTAAATGTAAAACAGATATACAAAATATACAAAGACCCTCACCCCGTGTCTTACCAGAGGCTGCTGTTTTATCCTGCCGAAAAAGTGTAAAACCCAACAGCTGTATGTTATTCATGTTGTTGTTCAGCCACGACTCTGTGAAACATAAGATATTACAGTTTTTAACGTACCATTGTTAGGATATACGTGCTCGTAGTTCGTCTATTTTATTATCCAGTGATTTTACATGAGTTAATAGGTTCGATGGTAAAGGCAGATTACGTACTCGCCGGCGGATCCTTACAAGGCACCCAGACCTACGTCCCCGATATCCCTGTCTCTTTCTCCTGCGAATAACGGGTATGCCTTGTCGGGTGTCTGGAGTAAATCCTTCACGTTCGACTCGTTAAATAAAAACTGATAATCTTCCAGTACGAGGTGAGTAATCGCTGTCCTGATGTCTAGAAGCTCTTTTCGGTCATAAGAGACGGTGGCAGAAACATTAATATGTACAGAATAAGTTACAAATAACGTGAAAAAACACACACAATTGGTTAAGAGATCGTAAAACGGCAGCCATCTCCTCCGGCGCCCTTGAGGGGTTACTCAAACCTCGTGAAAGTGACAAACTGACACATTTTAATTTTTGTCAAAAACAAACAGTGCCTTCAGAAAGTATTCACACCCCTTAAGTTGTTCCACATTTGTGACCGACCGCCTTGATTCTCTTAAGCTTTAGCTACACCAATCTCTTCAAGGGTTGATCCTAGTGTTCTGTCCTAACAACAGCAGTCAAACACCCAAGGTAACAGTTGTCGCAGTGACATTCTATTCAAATGTATACTTGCATAGTGGAGTCTTTGTTAAGACATGTAACTAGCTAGCTAAGCAATGAACCATAATCCCAACTCATGACATTACTACCCTGCATGAATCTGCAGCTAGCTAACCTACCAGGTTCAGTGTTAGCAACATTAACATTAGGCTATAACTAGCCAAGCAAATGGCTCTGAGATACGAATAATAAGATCCTACACGTAACGTTAGCTAGAGAGCTAACAAGCTAATGTTAGCTAGCTAGCTAACAGTACAATTTAACTTGAAATGAAAATGACTTTGTCAAAATTAGAAATGTGTAATATTCTAAAATGTAGCTAGCTAGACTATCTTACCCGTATACATCATGGTCGGGCGCTTCTCCCTGTCACAGATGCAATGGTTGCCCTTAGTGTGAAGATGTAATCCAGAGACAGGTGTTTTCTCCATCTCCTTAACGTAAACTCACTCACTTTTGTACATCGCCTTGGTCCGTACAATTGACCTTGTTTTAGCCCCCCAAAAACGTAATACTTCCAGATCAACTTTTATGTCAATACCATTGTAAAGCACAATTTCCCCCCTTTCAAACATAATCAATTACATGACCCCCACGCTGCCGGTTTCTGCATAATTCAAGAAGGCAATGAGCTCCGTAACTTCTTATGGCTGGGATCCCGGTAACGGAATCGATATGACAACAGCCAGTGAAAGTGCAGGGCGCCAAATTCAAAACAACAGAAATCTCATAATTACAACTCCTCAGACATACAAGTATTTTACACCATTTTAAAGATAAACTTGTTGTTAATCCCACCACAGTGTCCGATTTCAAAAAGGCTTTACGACGAAAGCACACCATCTGATTATGTTAGGTCAGTACCTAGTCACAGAAAAACACAGCCATTTTTCCAGCCAAAGAGAGGAGTCACAAAAAGCAGAAATAGAGATAACATTAATCACTAACCTTTGATGATCTTCATCAGATGACACTCATAGGACTTCATGTTACGCAATACATGTATGTTTTGTTCGATAAAGTTCATATTTATATCCAAAATTCTTAGTTTACATTGGCGCGTTATGTTAAGTAATGTTTTGCCTCCAAAACATCCGGTGATTTTGCAGAGAGCCACATCAATTTACAGAAATACTCATAATAAACATTGATAAAAGATACAAGTATTATACATGGAACTTTAGATAAACTTCTCCTTAATTCAACCGCTGTGTCAGATTTCAAAAAAACTTTACGGAAAAAACACACCATGCTATAATCTGAGTACAGCGCTCAGAGCCCAAACAAGCCATAAAGTTATCCGCCATGTTGTGGAGTCAACAGATGTCAGAATAGCATTATAAATATTCACTTACCTTTGATGATCTTCATCAGAATGCACTCCCAGGAATCCCAGTTCCACAATTAATGTTTGATTTGTTCCATAAAGTCCATAATTTATGTCCAAATACCACCTTTTTGTTTGTGCGTTCAGTAGACAATCCAAACTCACGACGCGCGGGCAAGTCCATGCGAAAGTTCAGATGAAAAATCATATTACAGTTCGTAGAAACATGTCAAACGAAGTATAGAATCAATCTTTAGGATGTTTTTAACGTAAATCTTCAATAATGTTCCAACCGGAGAATTCCTTTGTCTGTAGAAATGCGATGGAACGCAGGTCTAACTCTCATGTGAACGCACATGGTCAGCTCATGGCACTCTGCCAGACCCATGACTCAAAGAGCCCTCATTCCCCCCTCCTTCACAGTAGAAGCATCAAACAAGGTTCTAAAGACTGTTGACATCTAGTGGAAGCCTTGGGAAGTGCAATATGACCAATATCCCACTGTATATTCGATAGGCGATGAGTTGAAAAACTACAAACCTCAGATTTCCCACTTCCTGGTTGGATTTTTTCTCAGGTTTTTGCCTGCCATATGAGTTCTGTTATACTCACAGACATCATTCAAACAGTTTTAGAAACTTCAGAGTTTTTTCTATCCAAATCTACTAATAATATGCATATATTAGCAACTGGGCCTGAGTAGCAGGCAGTTTACTCTGGGCACCTTATTCATCCAAGCTACTCAATACTGCCCCCAGCCATAAGAAGTTTAAAAAAATGGCGGGTGGGGAAGCGAAACTAATGCGTGATAGTGAGAAGGACAGATGTCGTGTGGGGAAATTGCTTTTTCTCACTCGATCTGTCCAACTTATCACTTTATCGTCTCTAAAATGTAAATATAACACTATAAAGAGTTTATATAATGTGTCATTACATACCTATTTGAAGGTTTGTGTCGAATTTGAATCGGGTTTTTAGGGCGGTGCTAAAGTGATCTTAGAAGTAAACAGCGGCTTTGAGAATGATGATCGCATGCAATGATGACGCAAAAAATGACTAGGTATCCCCCCCCTTACCCCCGTCACTGTCCATTTCTTGTTTTTAAACGGTGGGAGAAGTGCTACACCTGGTGGAGAGAGATTGTAAGACAGAAATAGTTGCTTTATGCGTGCTGTACGTTACGCTACAGTCCCATTAGTTTTCTTTGTAGCCTCGTATGAATGTTGCGGTTGTGCACATTTGTACGGAATGGGGTGAGTTTACGTTAGCTATCATACTCTAATTCTCAAAACTCGGTCCTCCAGAAAGTGGAGAGCAACACTTATGCAGTTCTATTAAGCAATATATATTTTTTAAAGCCTCGTTAGACAGGATTACCTGGACGTACTGACCAGCTCCAATAGACAGAACCGTGCTATATGGCAGACCAATCCAAACTCAACTCTCGGCATGTCCAGCTCACTTATTATCTCAGCCAATCATGGCTAGCAGGAAGATTGCTGTCTTTTTCTGTGGCTAAACAAACTAGGCTTGTAATTTAACAATTGTATTCTTATTTACAGTTGGAATACAACTTTGTTATTAAGGCACATTAAAGTACACATGTTCCAGAAGGCATTTCTGCCAAAAATGCATTCTGATAAAAAAAAAAAAAAATACATTCAAATGGCACTCGTGTGAAGTAGTGACACGCGACATACGCCTGGTTTCCTGAAACTGGTCACAAAATGTGTACACAGGCACCCCATTCACTATATAGTACACAGGCCTCTGGTCAAATGGCACCCCATTCACTATATAGTACACAGGGCTCTGGTCAAATGGCACCCCATTCACTATATAGTACACAGGGCTCTGGTCAAATGGCACCCCATTCACTATATAGTACACAGGGCTCTGGTCAAATGGCACCCCATTCACTATATAGTACAGTACTGTAGGATAACAGCCTGTGGGATGCATTGAACCACAGCAGTACTGTGGAATCAGGATAACAGCCTGTGGGATGCATTGAACCACAGCAGTACTGTGGAATCAGGATAACAGCATGTGGGATGCATTGAACCACAGCAGTACTGTGGAATCAGGATAACAGCCTGTGGGATGCATTGAACCACAGCAGTACTGTGGAATCAGGATAACATTCTGTGGGATGCATTGAACCACAGCAGTACTGTGGAATCAGGATAACAGCATGTGGTATGCATTGAACCACAGCAGTACTGTGGAATCAGGATAACAGCATGTGGGATGCATTGAACCACAGCAGTACTGTGGAATCAGGATAACAGCATGTGGGATGCATTGAACCACAGCAGTACTGTGGAATCAGGATAACAGCATGTGGGATGCATTGAACCACAGCAGTACTGTGGAATCAGGATAACAGCCTGTGGGATGGAACAGGCAGGGTCATAATCCCCTCCTGTCTTCTAACCAGGCTCACTGTCAACACAAAGCTGATACTGGGGGTCAGAGACGCTACGATAGGCTAGGTAGTTAGCTCTTCTCTGGTCAGAAACACTACGCTACGATAGGCTAGGTAGTTAGCTCTTCTCTGGTCAGAAACACTATGCTACGATAGGCTAGGTAGTTAGCTCTTCTCTGGTCAGAAACACTATACTACGATAGGCTAGATAGATAGCTCTTCTCTGGTTAAGCTAGGTAGTTAGAGAGAGGATCTGCAACAATGCTTCAGAGGTATGATACAAAGACAGGCTGGGACAGAGTGTTAACTCTTAGGTAGTGTTAGAGAGGCAGGGAGACAGGGAGGTAGAGAGAGAGAGAGAGAGAGAGAGAGAGAGAGAGAGAGAGAGAGAGAGAGAGAAAGAGAGAGAGAGAGATACAGACAGAGGTAGCGAGGTAGGGCGGTAGAGAGAGTGAGAGAGAGAGAGAGCGCGAAAGCGCGAGAGAGAGGTAGCGAGAGGTAGAGAGACAGGGAGGTGGAGAGCGAGAGAGAGAGAGAGAGAGTAGAGAGGCAGAGAGATACAGACAGAGGTAGAGAAAGAGAGAGCGGTAGGGAGAAAGGGAGGTGGAGAGAGAGAGAGAGAGGTAGAGAGATAGATAGATAGAGGGAGAGAGAGATACAGACAAAGGTAGAGAGAGGTAGAGAGATACAGACAGAGGTAGAGAGAAGAACGGAAGTGGAGCGACTGACAGAGAGGATGGAAACGGTAGGAATGTAGGGAGACAGTGGTAGAGGTACAGAGAGAGGTGGAGGTACAGAGTAGAGGTAGAGGTACAAAGAGAGGTAGAGAGAGAGGTAGAGGTACAGAGTAGAGGTAGAGAGTGAAGGAGAAATAGCGATAGCAGTAGGTAGAGAGAGAGACAGAGAGTTTGAGAGACCGTGTCCTAGCAGAGTCTTCCGATGTGTTCAGGATGTCCTGGAGGCTCCACTGAGGTGGTGGGGCTCTGATGATGCTGCTGATGACCACCCCTGACACATGCTAGCAGCTGGGGTGTGGATGGTGGGAGGCCTGTGCGTTCGAGGGATAGGCCACACTCGGGCCTTGATGTGGCATCACATCCTGGGGCTGCTGAGGGTCTGTCGTCAGGGCGAGGGATACCTAGCCCCAGGGACAGAAGACGGAGACCATGACAACAGAGACCATGATGAAAGGGAGCATGGCGACAGGGTGAATGGTGACGGGGACGAGGATGCTGTGTCCTCCCAGGTAAGACCTGGCAGAACTGTAACTGTGGAACGAGTGAAAATGGGGATGTCTGATTTTGTAAACTTTGTAACGATCTATGCATTGCAGAAATAGGACCAATTAGAATGATATCCCCCACTCCCAACCATGAAAATGGTAGAAGTTGGGGTGTTGAATTTCAAATACTGAGAGACAAAACAAGATTGAAGTAGTGAAGCTCTGTGCTGCTCGTTATAGTATTGTTTTTATAGAAGGACTTGGACATTTGTACATCTATGAGTGATTGCAGTGTAGGGACCTGGCTGTACTATATCTATTAGTATCTGTAGTGGAGGGACCTGGCTGTACTATATCTATTAGTATCTGTAGTGGAGGGACCTGGCTGTACTATATTAGTATCTGTAGTGGAGGGACCTGGCTGTACTATATTACTATCTGTAGTGGAGGGACCTGGCTGTACTATATTAGTATCTGTAGTGGAGGGACCTGGCTGTACTATATCTATACGTATCTGTAGTGGAGGGACCTGGCTGTACTATATTAGTATCTGTAGTGAAGGGACCTGGCTGTACTATATCTATTAGTATCTGTAGTGGAGGGACCTGGCTGTACTATATCTATACGTATCTGTAGTGGAGGGACCTGGCTGTACTATATTAGTATCTGTAGTGAAGGGACCTGGCTGTACTATATCTATTAGTATCTGTAGTGGAGGGACCTGGCTGTACTATATTAGTATCTGTAGTGGAGGGACCTGGCTGTACTATATTAGTATCTGTAGTGGAGGGACCTGGCTGTACTATATTAGTATCTGTAGTGGAGGGACCTGGCTGTACTATATCTATTAGTATCTGTAGTGGAAGGACCTGGCTGTACTATATTAGTATCTGTAGTGGAGGGGCCTGGCTGTACTATATTAGTATCTGCAGTGTAGGGACCTGGCTGTACTATATTAGTATCTGTAGTGGAGGGACCTGGCTGTACTATATTAGTATCTGTAGTGGAGGGACCTGGCTGTACTATATTAGTATCTGTAGTGGAGGGACCTGGCTGTACTATATTAGTATCTGTAGTGGAGGGACCTGGCTGTACTATATCTATTAGTATCTGTAGTGGAGGGACCTGGCTGTACTATATCTATTAGTATCTGTAGTGGAAGGACCTGGCTGTACTATATTAGTATCTGTAGTGGAGGGACCTGGCTGTACTATATTAGTATCTGTAGTGGAGGGACCTGGCTGTACTATATTAGTATCTGTAGTGGAGGGACCTGGCTGTACTATATCTATTAGTATCTGTAGTGGAGGGACCTGGCTGTACTATATTAGTATCTGCAGTGTAGGGACCTGGCTGTACTATATCTATTAGTATCTGTAGTGGAGGGACCTGGCTGTACTATATCTATTAGTATCTGTAGTGGAAGGACCTGGCTGTACTATATCTATTAGTATCTGTAGTGGAGGGACCTGGCTGTACTATATCTATTAGTATCTGTAGTGGAGGGACCTGGCTGTACTATATTAGTATCTGTAGTGGAGGGACCTGGCTGTACTATATCTATACGTATCTGTAGTGGAGGGACCTGGCTGTACTATATTAGTATCTGTAGTGGAGGGACCTGGCTGTACTATATTAGTATCTGTAGTGGAGGGACCTGGCTGTACTATATCTATTAGTATCTGTAGTGGAGGGACCTGGCTGTACTATATATATTAGTATCTGTAGTGGAGGGACCTGGCTGTACTATATATATTAGTATCTGTAGTGGAGGGACCTGGCTGTACTATATTAGTATCTGCAGTGGAGGGACCTGGCTGTACTATATCTATTAGTATCTGTAGTGGAGGGACCTGGCTGTACTATATCTATTAGTATCTGTAGTGAAGGGACCTGGCTGTACTATATCTATTAGTATCTGTAGTGGAGGGACCTGGCTGTACTATATTAGTATCTGTAGTGGAGGGACCTGGCTGTACTATATCTATTAGTATCTGCAGTGGAGGGACCTGGCTGTACTATATTAGTATCTGTAGTGGAGGGACCTGGCTGTACTATATCTATTAGTATCTGTAGTGGAGGGACCTGGCTGTACTATATTAGTATCTGTAGTGGAGGGACCTGGCTGTACTATATTAGTATCTGTAGTGGAGGGACCTGGCTGTACTATATTAGTATCTGTAGTGGAGGGACATGGCTGTACTATATTAGTATCTGTAGTGGAGGGACCTGGCTGTACTATATTAGTATCTGTAGTGGAGGGACCTGGCTGTACTATATCTATTAGTATCTGTAGTGGAGGGACCTGGCTGTACTATATCTATTAGTATCTGTAGTGGAGGGACCTGGCTGTACTATATTAGTATCTGTAGTGGAGGGACCTGGCTGTACTATATTAGTATCTGTAGTGGAGGGACCTGGCTGTACTATATTAGTATCTGTAGTGGAGGGACCTGGCTGTACTATATCTTAGTATCTGTAGTGGAGGGACCTGGCTGTACTATATCTATTAGTATCTGCAGTGGAGGGACCTGGCTGTACTATATCTATTAGTATCTGTAGTGGAGGGACCTGGCTGTACTATATCTATTAGTATCTGCAGTGGAGGGACCTGGCTGTACTATATCTATTAGTATCTGTAGTGGAAGGACCTGGCTGTACTATATTAGTATCTGTAGTGGAGGGACCTGGCTGTACTATATTAGTATCTGTAGTGGAGGGACCTGGCTGTACTATATTAGTATCTGTAGTGGAGGGACCTGGCTGTACTATATCTATTAGTATCTGTAGTGGAGGGACCTGGCTGTACTATATTAGTATCTGTAGTGGAGGGACCTGGCTGTACTATATCTATTAGTATCTGTAGTGGAAGGACCTGGCTGTACTATATCTATTAGTATCTGTAGTGGAGGGACCTGGCTGTACTATATCTATTAGTATCTGTAGTGGAGGGACCTGGCTGTACTATATCTATTAGTATCTGTAGTGGAGGGACCTGGCTGTACTATATTAGTATCTGTAGTGGAGGGACCTGGCTGTACTATATTAGTATCTGTAGTGGAGGGACCTGGCTGTACTATATTAGTATCTGTAGTGGAGGGACCTGGCTGTACTATATCTATTAGTATCTGTAGTGGAGGGACCTGGCTGTACTATATCTATTAGTATCTGTAGTGGAGGGACCTGGCTGTACTATATCTATTAGTATCTGTAGTGGAGGGACCTGGCTGTACTATATTAGTATCTGTAGTGGAGGGACCTGGCTGTACTATATTAGTATCTGTAGTGGAGGGACCTGGCTGTACTATATTAGTATCTGTAGTGGAGGGACCTGGCTGTACTATATCTATTAGTATCTGTAGTGGAGGGACCTGGCTGTACTATATTAGTATCTGTAGTGGAGGGACCTGGCTGTACTATATCTATTAGTATCTGTAGTGGAGGGACCTGGCTGTACTATATCTATTAGTATCTGTGGTGGAGGGACCTGGCTGTACTATATCTATTAGTATCTGTAGTGGAGGGACCTGGCTGTACTATATCTATTAGTATCTGTGGTGAAGGGACCTGGCTGTACTATATTAGTATCTGTAGTGGAGGGACCTGGCTGTACTATATTAGTATCTGTAGTGAAGGGACCTGGCTGTACTATATTAGTATCTGTAGTGGAGGGACCTGGCTGTACTATATCTATTAGTATCTGTAGTGGAGGGCCCTGGCTGTACTATATCTATACGTATCTGTAGTGGAGGGACCTGGCTGTACTATATTAGTATCTGTAGTGGAAGGACCTGGCTGTACTATATCTATTAGTATCTGTAGTGGAGGGACCTGGCTGTACTATATCTATTAGTATCTGTAGTGGAGGGACCTGGCTGTACTATATTAGTATCTGTAGTGGAAGGACCTGGCTGTACTATATTAGTATCTGTAGTGGAGGGACCTGGCTGTACTATATCTATTAGTATCTGCAGTGGAGGGACCTGGCTGTACTATATCTATACGTATCTGTAGTGGAGGGACCTGGCTGTACTATATTAGTATCTGTAGTGGAGGGACCTGGCTGTACTATATCTATACGTATCTGTAGTGGAGGGGCCTGGCTGTACTATATTAGCATTTGTAGTGGAGGGACCTGGCTGTACTATATTAGTATCTGTAGTGGAGGGACCTGGCTGTACTATATTAGTATCTGTGGTGAAGGGACCTGGCTGTACTATATTAGTATCTGTAGTGGAGGGACCTGGCTGTACTATATTAGTATCTGTAGTGGAGGGACCTGGCTGTACTATATTAGTATCTGTAGTGGAGGGACCTGGCTGTACTATATTAGCATTTGTAGTGGAGGGACCTGGCTGTACTATCTGTAGTGGAGGGACATGGCTGTACTATATTAGTATCTGTAGTGGAGGGACCTGGCTGTACTATATTAGTATCTGTAGTGGAGGGACCTGGCTGTACTATCTGTAGTGGAGGGACATGGCTGTTTAGTACATATATTAATCTGTGTGTTGGCAGCCATTCATTCTGTTTCCTGAAAGCCTACAGTCTATTTCTGTCCCTGCGCTTCCTGTCTGTACAACACTAAGAAGATTAGAACTGTTGTCTTGGAATGTTGATGCCATAATTAACTGATAAACTCTGATACCCTCCAACTACATGTCTATACAGGTCAGCTGTTCCATTCATACATAAGTAGGCCTTCAGAGCAACACAGTACATAATCCTACTACAGAGATACTCCTTGTATTTGGCATGAGACCATCTACAACTTAACCTTTTAATAGGCATTCCATAAATAGATGGGCAGCTTCTGAGGACGTGATCGGCTTGGTTAGATGGACAGATGCCTGATTAATTCCAGGTAAATGGATAAATGAAGATTTCCGGTAAACACCAGGCCATTACGGACATGGATAACGGGTACTGTTCAGGATATTTTAGTGCAGTGAGTAGGAAATGAGAGGAGAGGAGAGGAGGAAAGGAGAGGAGGAGAGGGAGAGGAGAAGGAGAGGAGAGGGAGAGGAGAAGAGGGAGAGAGGAGAGGAGAAGGAGAGGAGGGAGGAGAGGAGAAGAGGGAGAAAAGGAAGAGGGGAGGAGGGAGGAAAGGAGAGGAGGAGAGGAGGGAGGAGAGGAGGGGAGGAGGAGAGGAGGGGAGGAGGAGGAGAGGAGAGGAAAGGGACAGGAGGAGAGAGGAGAGGAGGGAGCGAGGAAAGGAGAGGAGGATGGGGGAGAGGAGGAAGGGGGAGAGGAGTGAGGCTGGTGAGGCCAGAGAGTTGTTATGAAGTTAACATCTATTTCATGTGGTGGTGTATGATCTGTTAAGAACATTGGTGTCGGTTGTGGATGTGATACAACCAGAACATTGGTGTCGGTTGTGGATGTGATACAACCTTCCCCCTAACTTCAAAACACTTGATGTGTTTTATTTTATTTATTTTTATTTCACCTTTATTTAACCAGGTAGGCAAATTGAGAACACGTTCTCATTTACAATTGCGACCTGGCCAAGATAAAGCAAAGCAGTTCGACACATACAACAACACATAGTTACACATGGAGTAAAACAAACATACAGTCAATAATACAGTGAAAAATAAGTCTATATACAATATGAGCAAGTGAGGTGAGATAAGAGAGGTGAAGGCAAACAAAATATATATATAAATAAATAAAAATATAAAAAGGCCATGGTGGCGAAGTAAATACAATATAGCAAGTAAAAAAAACACTGGAATGGTTGGTTTTGTAACGGTTCTCTAATTCATCCTCCTCCTCAGACGAGGAGAGGAGAGAGGGATCTGAAGACCAATGTGCAGCGAGGTATGATGACATGATTTATTTAAGACACGACAAAACAACAAACACGACGTAGACAGAAAACGAACTATACTTGAATCAACTACAAAACAAATAAACGATGAAAACAGACCTGGACACGAACTTACATATAACGTGAAGAACGCACGAACAGGTACACGACTACAAACAAACGCTACAGTCCCGTGTGGCACGAACATACATACAGACACGGAAGACAACCACCCAACAAACAAACAGTGTGAAAACACCTACCTTAATATGGCTCTCAATCAGAGGAAATGAAAACCACCTGCCTCTAATTGAGAGCCATATCAGGTCACCCTTAAACCAACATAGAAACAGAAAACATAGACTGCCCACCCAAACTCACGTCCTGACCAGCTAACACATACACAAACTAACAGAAAACAGGTCAGGAACGTGACAGGTTTGCAGTGGAAGAAGGTGCAAAGTAGAGATAGAAATAATGGAGTGCAAAGGAGCAAAATAAATAAA
Source organism: Salvelinus fontinalis (assembly GCF_029448725.1). Classification (NCBI taxonomy): domain Eukaryota; kingdom Metazoa; phylum Chordata; class Actinopteri; order Salmoniformes; family Salmonidae; genus Salvelinus; species Salvelinus fontinalis. The sequence goes on from NW_026601746.1 coordinate 17,613, forward strand.
TACAGTAGGTAAAGAGGTAGTTGTTTGGGCTAAATTATAGATGGGCTATGTACAGGTGCAGTAATCTATGAGCTGCTCTGACAGCTGGTGTTTAAAGCTAGTGAGGGAGATAAGTGTTTCCAGTTTCAGAGATTTTTGTAGTTCGTTCCAGTCATTGGCAGCAGAGCATGTACATAGCATGTGTAGCAAGACCAGTTACAAAAAAAAGGTCAGTCAGAGTCCAGCAGCATGAATCCAGACAGACAGACAGACAGACAGACAGACAGACAGACAGACAGACAGACAGACAGACAGACAGACAGACAGACAGACAGACATTTGGCAACGACTGTACATATTACCTCAATCAATCACCAAACCAACATGTACATAGTACTTTAATCACTCACTCCAACTGCCCCAGTACACTGACTCGGTACCAGTCTCCTTGTATATAGCCTCGTTGTCTTTATTTTATTGTGTTATTTTATTTGTATCTATTTGTTCATTTTCTTACTGCCTAACTGCATTGTTGGGAAAGGCCTCATACGTAAGCATTTAACGGTCAAGTCTACACTTCTTGTATTCAGCGCGTGACAAATACTATTTGATTTGATGTGACTATCTAGCAGTCAGAACTTCTGCTGGGGTGTTTCCACAGACTTCAGATGGATCCATCACTGTCTTTCTTATCACACACTTCCCCCATGCAGGGAGTTCTCAGGGACTTTCAGACAATGTCTGCATCCTAAATGCTACCCTATTCCCTATGTGGTGTACTTCTTTTGACCAGGGCAAGTGCACTATATAGGGAATAGGTTGCCATTTGGGATGAACCCAATGTGAACTCTATGGCAAGACAAGACCTGTCTGAGACCTAACATATAATAGGACTAACTTTGTAAATACTTTGTAAATACAGTATAGTGTATGTGGACACCCCTTCAAATTTTGTGGATTTGGGTATTTCAGCCACCCCCACAGGGCTATAAAATCGAGCACACAGCCATGCCCTGCTAGATCTGTCCCGGTCAACTTCCCCGGTCAACTGTAAGTGCTGTTATTGTGAAGTGGAAACATCTAGGAGCAGCAACGGCTCAGCCGCAAAGTGGTAGACCACACAAGCTCACGGAACGGGACCGCAGAATACTGTCCTCGGTTGCAACACTCACTACCGAGTTCCAAACTGCCTCTGGAAGCAACGTCAGCACAAGAACTGTTCGCCGGGAGCTTCATGAAATGGGATTCCATGGCCGAGCAGCCACAAATCTAAGATTACTATGTGCAATGCCAAGCGTCGGCTGGATTGATGTAACGCTTGCCGCCATTGCTGTGGAAATGCGTTCTCTGGAGTGAGGAATCACACTTCACCATTTGGCAGTCCGATGGACGAATCTGGGTTTGGCGGATGCCAGGAGAACGCTACCTGCCCGAATGTAGTGCCAACTGTAAAGTTTGGTGGAGGAGGAATAATGGTCTGGGGCTGTTTTTCATGGTTCGGGCCTCTTAGTTCCAGTGAAGGGAAATCTTAACACTAAAGCATACAATGACATTCTAGACGATTCTGAGCTTCCAAGTTTGTAGAAACAGTTTGGGGAAAGCCCTTTCCTGTATCAGCATGACAATGCCCCCGTGCACAAAGCAACATCCATAATGAAATGGTTTGTGGAAGAACTTGACTGTCCTACACAGAGCCCTCAACTCCATTGAAAGCCTTTGGGATGAATTGGAACGCCGACTGTGAGCCAGGCCTAATTGCTCAACATCAGTGCCGACCTCACTAAGGCTTTTGTGGCTGAATGGAAGCAAGTCCCTGCAGCAATGTCCCAACATCTAGTGGAAAGCCTTTGGTCATGTAGTGTAAGAGAGATTACCAAAAGGCTACCATAACTGATACGTCAGTAGCCATAACAGACAAATTCCAAAATGACATGAATTCCAGGCTAGATTGCTTTTTACAACATTCTGCATTTAGTATTAGTATTTATTTATTTTTATTTTATTTAACCTTTATTTAACCAGGTAGGCAAATTGAGAACACGTTCTCATTTACAATTGCGACCTGTATATATGTAGTATATGTAGTATATGTAGTGTCTAATAGTGTGTTGGTGAGCACACAGGGCCATCTAGTGTCCATCTAGTGATTGAGATGCGTCATATTCAGCTGGTTGAAACGAGAACATCCTCAGCACTGTGTGATTATAATTTATGTTTTACTCAGTCTCGTTCACATAAATGCAACATAGCAACAGGCTACCTGTTTCACACAACTCTACTGAGTCATCTGGAAAACATGAAGACACAAACATGTTTCAAACATTATTCCAGCAAATTATTCCATCAAAACTAAGGGATCTCCTGAGTGGCGCAGCAGTCTAAGGGACCAGTACTTGAGGTGTCACCACAGACACCCTGGTTCAAATCCAGGAAGTATCACAACCAGCTATGATTGGGAGAGCTGGCTCACAATTGGCCCAGCGTTTGCTGGGGTAGGCTGTCATTGTAAATAAGAATTTGTTCTCAACTGACTTGCCTAGTTAAATAAAGTTATTATTATTTTTTATTTTTTTACAAAAATATGAGCAAGGTTTGAGTTTGCCAGTTATCCTGTAGAGATCAAGGTTGTCTTTCACCTCAGTGACAGACTGAAGGCCTATGAGGACAGAAGATGTTTCAGACTCTTAGAGTTAGGAACTATAGTAACCCTTCTAACCAGTCTGACTGCTGCTGTGAACCTGTTTCAGTCTCCTAGAGTTAGGAACTATAGTAACCCTTCTAACCAGTCTGACTGCTGTGAACCTGTTTCAGACTCCTAGAGTTAGGAACTATAGTAACCCTTCTAACCAGTCTGACTGCTGTGAACCTGTTTCAGACTCCTAGAGTTAGGAACTATAGTAACCCTTCTAACCAGTCTGACTGCTGTGAACCTGTTTCAGACTCCTAGAGTTAGGAACTATAGTAACCCTTCTAACCAGTCTGACTGCTGCTGTGAACCTGTTTCAGTCTCCTAGAGTTAGGAACTATAGTAACCCTTCTAACCAGTCTGACTGCTGCTGTGAACCTGTTTCAGTCTCCTAGAGTTAGGAACTATAGTAACCCTTCTAACCAGTCTGACTGCTGCTGTGAACCTGTTTCAGACTCCTAGAGTTAGGAACCATATTAACCCTTCTAACCAGTCTGACTGCTGCTGTGAACCTGTTTCAGACTCCTAGAGTTAGGAACTATAGTAACCCTTCTAACCAGTCTGACTGCTGTGAACCTGTTTCAGACTCTTAGAGTTAGGAACTATAGTAACCCTTCTAACCAGTCTGACTGCTGCTGTGAACCTGTTTCAGACTCCTAGAGTTAGGAACTATAGTAACCCTTCTAACCAGTCTGACTGCTGCTGTGAACCTGTTTCAGACTCCTAGAGTTAGGAACTATAGTAACCCTTCTAACCAGTCTGACTGCTGCTGTGAACCTGTTTCAGACTCCTAGAGTTAGGAACTATAGTAACCCTTCTAACCAGTCTGACTGCTGTGAACCTGTTTCAGTCTCCTAGAGTTAGGAACTATAGTAACCCTTCTAACCAGTCTGACTGCTGCCATGAACCTGTTTCAGACTCCTAGAGTTAGGAACTATAGTAACCCTTCTAACCAGTCTGACTGCTGTGAACCTGTTTCAGACTCCTAGAGTTAGGAACTATAGTAACCCTTCTAACCAGTCTGACTGCTGCTGTGAACCTGTTTCAGTCTCCTAGAGTTAGGAACTATAGTAACCCTTCTAACCAGTCTGACTGCTGTGAACCTGTTTCAGACTCCTAGAGTTAGGAACTATAGTAACCCTTCTAACCAGTCTGACTGCTGCTGTGAACCTGTTTCAGACTCCTAGAGTTAGGAACCATAGTAACCCTTCTAACCAGTCTGACTGCTGCTGTGAACCTGTTTCAGACTCCTAGAGTTAGGAACTATAGTAACCCTTCTAACCAGCCTGACTGCTGTGAACCTGTTTCAGACTCTTAGAGTTAGGAACTATAGTAACCCTTCTAACCAGTCTGACTGCTGCTGTGAACCTGTTTCAGACTCCTAGAGTTAGGAACTATAGTAACCCTTCTAACCAGTCTGACTGCTGTGAACCTGTTTCAGACTCCTAGAGTTAGGAACTATAGTAACCCTTCTAACCAGTCTGACTGCTGTGAACCTGTTTCAGTCTCCTAGAGTTAGGAACTATAGTAACCCTTCTAACCAGTCTGACTGCTGCCATGAACCTGTTTCAGACTCCTAGAGTTAGGAACTATAGTAACCCTTCTAACCAGTCTGACTGCTGTGAACCTGTTTCAGACTCCTAGAGTTAGGAACTATAGTAACCCTTCTAACCAGTCTGACTGCTGCTGTGAACCTGTTTCAGACTCCTAGAGTTAGGAACCATAGTAACCCTTCTAACCAGTCTGACTGCTGTGAACCTGTTTCAGACTCCTAGAGTTAGGAACTATAGTAACCCTTCTAACCAGTCTGACTGCTGCCATGAACCTGTTTCAGTCTCCTAGAGTTAGGAACTATAGTAACCCTTCTAACCAGTCTGACTGCTGTGAACCTGTTTCAGACTCCTAGAGTTAGGAACTATAGTAACCCTTCTAACCAGTCTGACTGCTGTGAACCTGTTTCAGACTCCTAGAGTTAGGAACTATAGTAACCCTTCTAACCAGTCTGACCGCTGTGAACCTGTTTCAGTCTCCTAGAGTTAGGAACTATAGTAACCCTTCTAACCAGTCTGACTGCTGCTGTGACCCTTTTAACTGGTTTCTCCGGTTGTCTGTTCAAGCCTTGCTGTTTCAGCACCATAGACAGCGGCATGACTTTAATCGTGTCTCTTCTCATCTGGACCTATTTAATCTACTGAGAACACTGTGGTTTCTTTCTGATCATGTAGGGTCCTAGCCTGTGTTTCTGGCTTGAACAGAGTTATGCTTGACTGTCCCTCTACTAAACTCATGAAGGAAGACCCTATGTCCATCATATTGTGTCTATGTCTGTATGCTATGTCTTGTTCTATGTTGCTATTGTCTATATTGTAATTGTTTTTAATAACCTGCCCAGGGACTGCGGTTGAAAATTAGCCGGCTGGCTAAAACCGGCACTTTTACTGAAACGTTGATTAATGTGCACTGTCCCTGTAAAAATAAACTCAAACTCAACTCATTGTATATGACTCAAGATGACAGCAGAAGTAGCCTAGCCCAATCCGTCCTCCACCACCGTGAGAGTCCATCTCTCTCTGTAGCACCGTTCTGATCCAGGCTTCACCGTCTAAAATACTGCACAGCGGCAGTCTCCATCTGTAGAGCTGTGGGATCGATCTGTGACATCCACCGTCCGAGCTATGCTCCCGCTACTACTACTACTACTACAGTATGCGCGTGCGCACTGACAGCACTCAGCCGGTCGGGTGGAAGAAGTCGTATGCCGACGGATGTAATCTTGGCAGAAAATTCCCTCTTCTCCCTGGGCATACATGGTGAAACTGTGAGTATTTGGTTTCCCGATGGTTCCTGGTCTGGTCTGGCCGGGAGAAGAGCGGGCTAGTCGCGTTAAAACGGCCTGTCACGGTGGTTGTACAGAGTGGTGGTAAAAGGGCGATCGATGGATGAAGCTGTAAGCTTCGTAGCGGCTGCGTCTTTTTCTGTTCACTCTACATCATGGCACTTTCTATTGACGCGATGTGTTCTGGGCTGATGATAACCCAATGGCTTCTCTGTCTTCGTCTCGCACAACAGCCTATGCCGTGTAGATATCTATTGGTTTTATTCTATAATACGAGTTGTTGATTGAGTGACATCAGGATTTTTTTCCTGTACGGAATCCCCCTCCTCTTCCTCATCCTCCACCCCCATCCAGCTGGTGAAGTCAGCCTACCGATATTCCTCGTATGTCAGTCCGTAATGAACCAACATACCAGTCGTAAAGAGGCTGTTTGGTAATGCTACAGATATCATCTCCCTATTTCCCTGGTATGGGTCCATTTTACTGGCGAACATGCAGACACGCCCACTGGGCGGATACTGGCTGAATCAACGTTGTTTCAATGTACTTTGTCAACGTATTGTGACGTGGATTCAATGTAAAAAAAAAATACATTGGTTTTAAAAAGTCATCAACCAGTACTGTTTTCATTTCAACCAGCGTTGTAAACATTGAAATTGGGGCAAAACTTCAATTTCAATACATTGATGTAACAACCAGATTAAGTCTAATTTCAACATAATCATCAGACTCTGTATACTTTGAAATTGCATTGACAATTCCACACAGATATATAAAAAGGATTAAATCTTCCTCTTCAAGGAATACCTAGGATAAAGCAATCCTTCTGCCCCCCCCCCCCCCCCCCCTTAAAAGATTTAGATGCACTATTGTAAAGTGGCTGTTCCACTGGATGTCATTAGGTGAATGCACCAATTTGTAAGTCGCTCTGGATAAGAGCGTCTGCTAAATGACTTAAATGTAAATGTAAAAACCTAAACACAGTAAACGGCAGTGGTATATTGAAATCAAATGTGGAGCCACAGTCCTCCAATTCCTGTCTGAACTGTGACTCCTACTGGTATGTGATGCACTTCGTTGAGAACAAATGTACCATCCACATTAGAGCTGGGATGATAAACAAAACATGTTCACCACAGACTAAACCGACCACTTATCGCAGGCATTTTGCTGATATTGTTCATTATGATAGCTCTATACTAGAGACATGTGAAGTTTAAAATGAAATACGTTTGCTAATATGGGCGATTGTTAATGGGACAATGAATGGCTACAAGCATCACACTGGTAGTTTCACGGGAAGAAGCAGTGGTCCAGGGTGTTCTAAAGCATTCTATTTATCCTATCAATTCAGGCAATTTATTGCCATATGGATTTTTTGTCCATATCGCCCAGCTCTAACCCGGATGCGTACCTCTGTGTACCCTGTGTTTAACTTTGTACCCCATCTGCGTTCGAGTCAGCGGAGTTATCATTTAGACATTGTCTGCTGGTTAGGGAAACTCACACTGTGCTTTTAACTTCCCTATTTTACATACCTGATTACATTGTGGATGTTCATTGACACTGTAGTTAATATCCAACACCTGGGATTTGCAACAACCTCTTGGCTCTTTCAGATATTCCTGCTACGCCACCATGTCTGTCAGTTAGCAGTCCATTTGACTATTCTCTCATCATTCATTTACTTATTTCATCAATTTAAGGGCTTTCTGTATAGTTGTCTAATGTTGGTGGGGCATGTTAACCTGTTTTAATGATACTCCTGAATCAGTATGACATGGTTGACAGGTTAACATGATCATACTGACTCAGGAGTATCATTAAAACAGGTTAACATAATCATACTGACTCAGGAGTATCATTAAAACAGATTAACATGATCATACTGACTCAGGAGTATCATTAAAACAGGTTAACATGGTCATACTGATTCAGGAGTATCATTAAAACAGGTTAACATGATCATACTGACTCAGGAGTATCATTAAAACAGGTTAACATGGTCATACTGATTCAGGAGTATCATTAAAACAGGTTAACATGGTCATACTGACTCAGGAGTATCATTAAAACAGGTTAACATGATCATTCAATTGTTGAAATAAGTAAATCAAATCAATGATGAGAATAGTCAGATTAACTAAAACGGACATCGGAGTACCGTGAACCAACGTTGGGAGTTGAAATCCCAGGTGAGGACATGTTGAATAATAATTACTTTATAAATGAACATCCACAATGTAATCAGGTATGTCAAATATGTAAGTTAAAAACACTCTCTGTTAAAATACTATGTTTAAAACACTATATGTTAAAATACTATGTTAAAACACTATGTTAAAACACCATGTTAAAACACCATGTTAAAACACCATGTTAAAACACTATGTTAAAACACCATGTTAAAACACCATGTTAAAACACTATGTTAAAACACCATGTTAAAACACCATGTTAAAACACTATGTTAAAACACCATGTTAAAACACCATGTTAAAACACCATGTTAAAACACTATGTTAAAACACCATGTTAAAACACCATGTTAAAACACTATGTTAAAACACCATGTTAAAACACCATGTTAAAACACCATGTTAAAACACCATGGTAAAACACTATGTTAAAACACTATATAAACACCATGTTAAAACACTGTGTTAAAACACCATGTTAAAACACCATGGTAAAACACTATGTTAAAACACTATATAAACACCATGTTAAAACACCATGTTAAAACACCATGTTAAAACACCATGTTAAAACACTATATAAACACCATGTTAAAACACCATGTTAAAACACCATGTTAAAACACCATGTTAAAACACTATGTTAAAACACCATGTTAAAACACCATGTTAAAATACCATGTTAAAACACTATATAAACACTATATAAACACCATGTTAAAACACTATATAAACACCATGTTAAAACACCATGTTAAAACACCATGTTAAAACACTATGTTAAAACACCATGTTAAAACACTATGTTAAAACACCATGTTAAAACACCATGTTAAAACACCATGTTAAAACACCATGTTAAAACACCATGTTAAAACACCATGTTAAAACACTATGTTAAAACACTATATAAACACCATGTTAAAACACCATGTTAAAACACTATATAAACACCATGTTAAAACACTATGTTAAAACACCATGTTAAAACACTATATAAACACCATGTTAAAACACCATGTTAAAACACCATGTTAAAACACTATATAAACACCATGTTAAAACACCATGTTTAAACACTATATAAACACCATGTTAAAACACTATGTTAAAACACCATGTTAAAACACTATGTTAAAACACCATGTTAAAACACCATGTTAAAACACTATATAAACACCATGTTAAAACACCATGTTAAAACACCATGTTAAAACACTGTTAAAACACCATGTTAAAACACCATGTTAAAACACTATATAAACACCATGTTAAAACACCATGTTAAAACACTATATAAACACTATGTTAAAACACTATGTTAAAACACCATGTTAAAACACCATGTTAAAACACCATGTTAAAACACCATGTTAAAACACCATGTTAAAACACTATGTTAAAACACTATATAAACACCATGTTAAAACACCATGTTAAAACACCATGTTAAAACACCATGTTAAAACACCATGTTAAAACACCATGTTAAAACACTATATAAACACCATGTTAAAACACTATATAAACACCATGTTAAAAAACCATGTTAAAACACTATATAAACACTATGTTAAAACACCATGTTAAAACACTATATAAACACCATGTTAAAACACCATGTTAAAACACTATATAAACACCATGTTAAAACACCATGTTAAAACACTATATAAACACCATGTTAAAACACCATGTTAAAACACCATGTTAAAACACTATATAAACACCATGTTAAAACACTATGTTAAAACACTATGTTAAAACACCATGTTAAAACACCATGTTAAAACACTATATAAACACCATGTTAAAACACCATGTTAAAACACTATATAAACACTATATAAACACTATGTTAAAACACTATATAAACACTATGTTAAAACACTATGTTAAAACACTATATAAACACTATGTTAAAACACTATATAAACACCATGTTAAAACACCATGTTAAAACACTATATAAACACTATGTTAAAACACCATGTTAAAACACTATATAAACACTATGTTAAAACACTATATAAACACCATGTTAAAACACTATATAAACACCATGTTAAAACACCATGTTAAAACACTATGTTAAAGCACTATGTTAAAACACCATGTTAAAACACTATATAAACACTATGTTAAAACACCATGTTAAAACACTATATAAACACTATGTTAAAACACCATGTTAAAACACCATGTTAAAACACTATATAAACACTATGTTAAAACACTATGTTAAAACACTATATAAACACTATGTTAAAACACTATATAAACACCATGTTAAAACACTATATAAACACCATGTTAAAACACCATGTTAAAACACTATATAAACACCATGTTAAAACACTATGTTAAAACACTATATAAACACTATGTTAAAACACCATGTTAAAACACTATATAAACACTATATAAACACTATGTTAAAACACTATATAAACACTATGTTAAAACACTATGTTAAAACACCATGTTAAAACACCATGTTAAAACACTATATAAACACTATGTTAAAACACCATGTTAAAACACTATATAAACACTATGTTAAAACACTATATAAACACCATGTTAAAACACTATATAAACACCATGTTAAAACACCATGTTAAAACACTATGTTAAAACACTATGTTAAAACACCATGTTAAAACACTATATAAACACTATGTTAAAACACCATGTTAAAACACTATATAAACACTATGTTAAAACACCATGTTAAAACACCATGTTAAAACACTATATAAACACTATGTTAAAACACTATGTTAAAACACTATATAAACACTATGTTAAAACACTATATAAACACCATGTTAAAACACTATATAAACACCATGTTAAAACACCATGTTAAAACACTATATAAACACTATATAAACACCATGTTAAAACACTATATAAACACCATGTTAAAACACCATGTTAAAACACTATATAAACACTATATAAACACCATGTTAAAACACTATATAAACACTATGTTAAAACACTATGTTAAAACACCATGTTAAAACACCATGTTAAAACACCATGTTAAAACACTATGTTAAAACACCATGTTAAAACACTATGTTAAAACACCATGTTAAAACACCATGTTAAAACACCATGTTAAAACACCATGTTAAAACACTATGTTAAAACACCATGTTAAAACACCATGTTAAAACACTATATAAACACCATGTTAAAACACTATATAAACACTATGTTAAAACACTATATAAACACCATGTTAAAACACCATGTTAAAACACCATGTTAAAACACTATATAAACACTATGTTAAAACACCATGTTAAAACACTATGTTAAAACACCATGTTAAAACACCATGTTAAAACACCATGTTAAAACACCATGTTAAAACACTATATAAACACCATGTTAAAACACTATATAAACACCATGTTAAAACACCATGTTAAAACACTATATAAACACCATGTTAAAACACCATGTTAAAACACCATGTTAAAACACTATATAAACACCATGTTAAAACACCATGTTAAAACACTATATAAACACTATGTTAAAACACCATGTTAAAACACTATATAAACACTATGTTAAAACACTATGTTAAAACACTATATAAACACCATGTTAAAACACTATGTTAAAACACCATGTTAAAACACTATGTTAAAACACCATGTTAAAACACCATGTTAAAACACTATATAAACACCATGTTAAAACACCATGTTAAAACACTATATAAACACCATGTTAAAACACCATGTTAAAACATCATGTTAAAACACTATATAAACACCATGTTAAAACACCATGTTAAAACACCATGTTAAAACACTATATAAACACCATGTTAAAACACCATGTTAAAACACTATATAAACACTATGTTAAAACACCATGTTAAAACACTATATAAACACTATGTTAAAACACCATGTTAAAACACTATATAAACACTATGTTAAAACACCATGTTAAAACACTATGTTAAAAACTATATAAACACCATGTTAAAACACCATGTTAAAACACTATATAAACACTATATAAACACCATGTTAAAACACCATGTTAAAACACTATGTTAAAACACTATATAAACACTATGTTAAAACACCATGTTAAAACACCATGTTAAAACACTATATAAACACTATATAAACACCATGTTAAAACACTATATAAACACTATGTTAAAACACTATGTTAAAACACCATGTTAAAACACCATGTTAAAACACCATGTTAAAACACTATGTTAAAACACTATGTTAAAACACTATGTTAAAACACCATGTTAAAACACTATATAAACACTATATAAACACTATGTTAAAACACTATGTTAAAACACTATATAAACACTATGTTAAAACGCCATGTTAAAACACCATGTTAAAACACTATATAAACACCATGTTAAAACACCATGTTAAAACACTATATAAACACTATGTTAAAACACTATATAAACACCATGTTAAAACACCATGTTAAAACACTATATAAACACTATGTTAAAACACTATATAAACACTGTATAAACACCATGTTAAAACACCATGTTAAAACACTATATAAACACCATGTTAAAACACTATATAAACACCATGTTAAAACACCATGTTAAAACACCATGTTAAAACACCATGTTAAAACACTATATAAACACCATGTTAAAACACCATGTTAAAACACCGTGTTAAAACACCGTGTTAAAACACCATGTTAAAACACCATGTTAAAACACTATGTTAAAACACTATATAAACACTATGTTAAAACACCATGTTAAAACACCATGTTAAAACACTATATAAACACTATATAAACACCATGTTAAAACACTATATAAACACTATGTTAAAACACTATGTTAAAACACCATGTTAAAACACCATGTTAAAACACCATGTTAAAACACTATGTTAAAACACTATGTTAAAACACTATGTTAAAACACCATGTTAAAACACTATATAAACACTATATAAACACTATGTTAAAACACTATGTTAAAACACTATATAAACACTATGTTAAAACGCCATGTTAAAACACCATGTTAAAACACTATATAAACACCATGTTAAAACACCATGTTAAAACACTATATAAACACTATGTTAAAACACTATATAAACACCATGTTAAAACACCATGTTAAAACACTATATAAACACTATGTTAAAACACTATATAAACACTGTATAAACACCATGTTAAAACACCATGTTAAAACACTATATAAACACCATGTTAAAACACTATATAAACACCATGTTAAAACACCATGTTAAAACACCATGTTAAAACACCATGTTAAAACACTATATAAACACCATGTTAAAACACCATGTTAAAACACCGTGTTAAAACACCGTGTTAAAACACCATGTTAAAACACCATGTTAAAACACTATATATACACCATGTTAAAACACCATGTTAAAACACCATGTTAAAACACTATATAAACACTATATAAACACCATGTTAAAACACCATGTTAAAACACTATGTTAAAACACTATATAAACACCATGTTAAAACACTATATAAACACCATGTTAAAACACTATATAAACACTATATAAACACCATGTTAAAACACTATATAAACACTATGTTAAAACACCATGTTAAAACACTATATAAACACTATGTTAAAACACCATGTTAAAACACCATGTTAAAACACCATGTTAAAACACCATGTTAAAACACTATATAAACACCATGTTAAAACACCATGTTAAAACACTATATAAACACTATGTTAAAACACCATGTTAAAACACTATATAAACACTATGTTAAAACACCATGTTAAAACACTATATAAACACTATGTTAAAACACCATGTTAAAACACTATGTTAAAAACTATATAAACACCATGTTAAAACACCATGTTAAAACACTATGTTAAAACACTATATAAACACCATGTTAAAACACTATATAAACACTATGTTAAAACACCATGTTAAAACACCATGTTAAAACACTATATAAACACTATATAAACACCATGTTAAAACACTATATAAACACTATGTTAAAACACTATGTTAAAACACTATATAAACACCATGTTAAAACACTATATAAACACTATGTTAAAACACTATGTTAAAACACCATGTTAAAACACTATGTTAAAACACTATGTTAAAACACTATGTTAAAACACCATGTTAAAACACTATATAAACACTATGTTAAAACACTATGTTAAAACACCATGTTAAAACACCATGTTATAACACCATGTTAAAACACTATGTTATAACACCATGTTAAAACACTATATAAACACTATGTTAAAACACTATGTTAAAACACCATGTTAAAACACTATATAAACACTATGTTAAAACACCATGTTAAAACACTATGTTAAAACACCATGTTAAAACACTATATAAACACCATGTTAAAACACTATGTTATAACACCATGTTAAAACACTATATAAACACTATGTTAAAACACTATGTTAAAACACTATGTTAAAACACCATGTTAAAACACCATGTTAAAACACTATGTTAAAACACTATGTTAAAACACTATGTTAAAACACCATGTTAAAACACTATATAAACACTAAATAAACACTATGTTAAAACACTATGTTAAAACACTATATAAACACTATGTTAAAACGCCATGTTAAAACACCATGTTAAAACACTATATAAACACCATGTTAAAACACCATGTTAAAACACTATATAAACACTATGTTAAAACACTATATAAACACCATGTTAAAACACCATGTTAAAACACCATATAAACACTATGTTAAAACACTATATAAACACTATATAAACACCATGTTAAAACACTATATAAACACCATGTTAAAACACCATGTTAAAACACTATATAAACACTATGTTAAAACACCATGTTAAAACACTATATAAACACCATGTTAAAACACTATATAAACACCATGTTAAAACACCATGTTAAAACACCATGTTAAAACACTATATAAACACCATGTTAAAACACCATGTTAAAACACTATATAAACACTATGTTAAAACACTATGTTAAAACACCATGTTAAAACACTATATAAACACCATGTTAAAACACAATGTTAAAACACTATATAAACACTATGTTAAAACACTATGTTAAAACACTATATAAACACCATGTTAAAACACTATATAAACACCATGTTAAAACACCATGTTAAAACACTATATAAACACTATGTTAAAACACTATGTTAAAACACTATATAAACACCATGTTAAAACACTATGTTAAAACACTATATAAACACCATGTTAAAACACCATGTTAAAACACTATGTTAAAACACTATTTAAACACCATGTTAAAACACCATGTTAAAACACCATGTTAAAACACTATATAAACACTATTTATTTTTTTATTTTTTTTTATTTAACCTTTATTTAACCAGGTAGGCAAATTGAGAACACGTTCTCATTTACAATTGCGACCTGGCCAAGATAAAGCAAAGCAGTTCGACACATACAACAACACATAGTTACACATGGAGTAAAAACAAACATATAGTCAATAATACAGTGAAAAAGATAAAAAAAATAAGTCTATATACAATGTGAGCAAGTGAGGTGAGATAAGGGAGGTGAAGGCAAACAGATATATGTATAAATAAATAAAAATATAAAAAGGCCATGGAGGCGAAGTGAGTACAACACAGCAAGTAAAATAAAAACTAAAAAAATAAAAAAAAAACACTGGAATGGTTGGTTTGCATTGGAAGAAAGTGCAAAGTAGAGACAGAAATAATGGGGTGCAAAGGAGCAAAATAAATTAATAAATAAATACAGTAGGTAAAGAGGTAGTTGTTTGGGCTAAATTGTAGATGGGTTATGTACAGGTGCAGTAATCTATGAGCTGCTCTGACAGCTGGTGCTTAAAGCTAGTGAGGGAGATAGGTGTTTCCAGTTTCAGAGATTTTTGTAGTTCGTTCCAGTCATTGGCAGCAGAGAACTGGAAGGAGAGGCGTCCAAAGGAAGAATTGGTTTTGGGGGTGACTAGAGAGATATACCTGCTGGAGCGCGTGCTACGGGTAGGTGCTGCTATGGTGACCAGCGAGCTGAGATAAGGGGGGACTTTACCTAGCAGGGTCTTGTAGATGACCTGGAACCAATGGGTTTGGCGACGAGTATGAAGCGAGGGCCAGCCAACGAGAGTGTACAGGTCGCAGTGGTGGGTAGTATATGGGGCTTTGGTGACAAAACGGATGGCACTGTGATAGACTGCATCCAATTTATTGAGTAGGGTTTTGGAGGCTATTTTGTAAATGACATCACCGAAGTCGAGGATTGGTAGGATGGTCAGTTTTACAAGGGTATGTTTGGCAGCATGAGTAAAGGATGCTTTGTTGCGGAATAGGAAGCCAATTCTAGATTTGACTTTGGATTGGAGATGTTTGATGTGGGTCTGGAAGGAGAGTTTACAGTCTAACCAGACACCTAGGTATTTGTAGTTGTCCACATATTCTAAGTCAGAGCCGTCCAAAGTAGTGATGTTGGACAGGCGGGCCGGAGCAGGCAGCGATCGGTTGAAGAGCATGCATTTGGTTTTACTTGTATTTAAGAGCAGTTGGAGGCCACGGAAGGAGAGTTGTATGGCATTGAAGCTCGCCTGGAGGGTTGTTAACACAGTGTCAAAAGAAGGGCCAGAAGTATACAGAATAGTGTCGTCTGCGTAGAGGTGGATCAGAGAATCACCAGCAGCAAGAGCGACATCATTGATGTAAACAGAGAAGAGAGTCGGTCCAAGAATTGAACCCTGTGGCACCCCCATAGAGACTGCCAGAGGCCCGGACAACAGACCCTCCGATTTGACACACTGAACTCTATCAGAGAAGTAGTTGGTGAACCAGGCGAGGCAATCATTAGAGAAACCAAGGCTGTCGAGTCTGCCAATGAGGATGTGGTGATTGACAGAGTCAAAAGCCTTGGCCAGGTCAATGAATACGGCTGCACAGTATTGTTTCCTATCGATGGCGGTTACGATATCGTTTATGACCTTGAGCGTGGCTGAGGTGCACCCATGACCAGCTCTGAAACCAGATTGCATAGCGGAGAAGGTGTGGTGGGATTCGAAATGGTCGGTAATCTGTTTGTTGACTTGGCTTTCGAAGACCTTAGAAAGGCAGGGTAGGATAGATATAGGTCTGTAGCAGTTAGGGTCAAGGGTGTCCCCCCCTTTGAAGAGGGGGATAACCGCAGCTGCTTTCCAATCTTTGGGGATCTCAGACGACACGAAAGAGAGGTTGAAGAGGCTAGTAATAGGGGTGGCAACAATTTCAGCAGATAGTTTTAGAAAGAAAGGGTCCAGATTATCTAGCCCGGCTGATTTGTAAGGGTCCAGATTTTGCAGCTCATTAAGAACATCAGCTGACTGTATTTGGGAGAAAGAGAAATGGGGAAGGCTTGGGCGAGTAGCAGAGGGGAGGGCAGTGCTGTTGTCCCGGGTAGGGGTAGCCAGGTGGAAAGCATGGCCAGCCGTAGAAAAATGCTTATTGAAATTCTCAATTATAGTGGATTTGTCGGTGGTGACAGTGTTTCCTATCTTCAGGGCGGTTGGAAGCTGGGAGGAGGTGTTCTTATTCTCCATGGACTTTACGGTGTCCCAGAACTTTTTTGAATTTGTGTTGCAGGAAGCAAATTTCTGCTTGAAAAAGCTAGCCTTGGCTGTTCTAACTGCCTGTGTATATTGGTTTCTGGCTTCCCTGAAAAGTTGCATATCACGGGGGCTGTTCGATGCTAATGCAGAACGCCATAGGATGTTTTTCTGTTGGTTAAGGGCAGTCAGGTCAGGAGAGAACCAAGGGCTATATCTGTTCCTGGTTCTAAATTTCTTGAATGGGGCATGCTTATTCAAGATGGTGAGGAAGGCATTTTTAAAAAATGACCAGGCATCCTCTACTGACGGGATGAGATCAATATCCTTCCAGGATACCCCGGCCAGGTCAATTAGGAAGGCCTGCTCGCTGAAGTGTTTCAGGGAGCGTTTGACAGTGATGAGTGGAGGTCGTTTGACCGCTGACCCATTACGGATGCAGGCAATGAGGCAGTGATCGCTGAGATCTTGGTTAAAAACAGCAGAGGTGTATTTGGAGGGCAAGTTTGTTAGGATGATATCTATGAGGGTACCCGTGTTTACGGAATTGGGGTGGTACCTGGTAGGTTCATTAATAATTTGTGTGAGATTGAGGGCATCAAGCTTAGATTGTAGGGTGGCTGGGGTGTTGAGCATGTTCAAATTTAGGTCGCCTAGCAGCACGAGCTCTGAAGATAGATGGGGGGCAATCAGTTCACATATAGTGTCCAGAGCACAGCTGGGGGCAGAGGGTGGTCTATAGCAGGCGGCAACGGTGAGAGACTTGTTTTTAGAGAGGTGGATTTTTAAAAGTAGAAGTTCAAATTGTTTGGGAACAGACCTGGATAGTATAACAGAACTCTGCAGGCAGTCTTTGCAGTAGATTGCAACACCGCCCCCTTTGGCCGTTCTATCTTGTCTGAAAATATTGTAATTGGGGATAAAAATGTCTGAATTTTTGGTGGTCTTTCTAAGCCAGGATTCAGACACGGCTAATACATCCGGGTTGGTAGAGTGTGCTAAAGCAGTGAACAAAACAAACTTAGGGAGGAGGCTCCTAATGTTAACATGCATGAAGCCAAGGCTATTACGGTTACAGAAGTCATCAAAAGAGAGCGCCTGGGGAATAGGAGTGGAGCCAGGTACTGCAGGGCCTGGATTCACCTCTACATCACCAGAGGAACAGAGGAGAAGTAGGATAATAGTACGGCTAAAAGCTATGAGAATTGGTCGCCTAGAGCTACCAGAGCAGAGAGTAAAAGGAAGTTTCTGGGGGCGATAAAATAGTTTAAAGGAATAATGTACAGACAAAGGTATGGTAGGATGTGAATACAGTGGAGGTAAACCTAGGTATTGAGTGATGATGAGAGAGATCTTGTCTCTAGAAACATCATTGAAACCAGGTGATGTCATCGCATATGTGGGTGGTGGAACTGCAGGGTTGGATATGGTATAGAGAGCAGGGCTAGAATCTCTACAGTGAAATAAGCCAATAAACACTAACCAGAACAGCAATGGACAAGGCATATTTACATTAAGGAGAGGCAAGCTTAATCGAGTGATAAATAAGGGT
>NW_026601747.1:0-36492 GCF_029448725.1 Salvelinus fontinalis
CAGTAATAGGGTCCTCTCATCCCACACACACACACCTCAGTAATAGGGTTCTCTCATCCCACACACACACACGTCAGTAATAGGGTTCTCTCATCCCACACACACACACCTCAGTAATAGGGTTCTCTCATCCCCCACACACACGTCAGTAATAGGGTTCTCTCAACCCCCCCACACACACACCTCAGTAATAGGGTTCTCTCAACCCCCACACACACACACCTCAGTAATAGGGTTCTCTCATCCCCCACACACACCTCAGTAATAGGGTTCTCTCAACCCCCCCCCACACACACGTCAGTAATAGGGTTCTCTCAACCCCCCCACACACACACCTCAGTAATAGGGTTCTCTCATCCCACACACACACGTCAGTAATAGGGTTCTCTCATCCCCCACACACACCTCAGTAATAGGGTTCTCTCAACCCCCCCACACACACACACCTCAGTAATAGGGTTCTCTCATCCCCCCCCCCCCACACACACCTCAGTAATAGGGTTCTCTCATCCCCCACACACACCTCAGTAATAGGGTTCTCCCATCCCCCCCCCACACACACCTCAGTAATAGGGTTCTCTCATCCCCCACACATACCTCAATAATAGGGTTCTCTCATCCCCCCCACACACACCTCAGTAATAGGGTTCTCTCATCCCCCACACACACCTCAGTAATAGGGTTCTCTCATCCCCCCCACACACACCTCAGTAATAGGGTTCTCTCATCCCCCACACACACCTCAGTTATAGGGTTCTCTCATCCCCCACACACACCTCAGTAATAGGGTTCTCTCATCCCCCCCACACACACCTCAGTAATAGGGTTCTCTCATCCCCCACACACACCTCAGTAATAGGGTTCTCTCATCCCCCACACACACCTCAGTTATAGGGTTCTCTCATCCCCCACACACACCTCAGTAATAGGGTTCTCTCATCCCCCACACACACCTCAATAATAGGGTTCTCTCATCCCCCACACACACTCCAGCAGATGGAGATGATTGGAAATTCAATTCTCTCCCCTGAGGTTGAGGCTTTGGTCATTAGTACATTATGGTCCTCTATCAAATCCCAAAATCAAACGTCTGTCTGTCTGTCTGTCTGTCTGTCTGTCTGTCTGTCTGTCTGTCTGTCTGTCTGTCTGCAGAGAAGTGTAGGAGTGTGAACATTAGCATGTTGGTCTTTATGTCTGTGTGTGTGCTTATATGTCTTTGTGTGAGTTGATGTGTATGAGTGGATTTCTGGGGCGTGAGGTCAGCGGTGGCCCTAAACTGTCTGAGGTCCCAGGAGGCGTGGTCTAGGACAGGAAGCAGATGTAGAGTCCAGCTGGTCTGGAAGGCGGCATGACACAGATTGAGTTCAGGCCCACACTACACATAGCAGCCTGGACTAAATATTGTGTGTGTGTGTGTGTGTGTGTGTGTGTGTGTGTGTGTGTGTGTGTGTGTGTGTGTGTGTGTGTGTGTGTGTGTGTGTGTGTGTGTGTGTGTGTGTGTGTGTGTGTGTGTGTGTGTGTGTGTGTGTGTGTGTGTGTGTGTGTGTGTACACAGTAAAGAGTGCCTCATGCACTCAGGTAGCTTGTTGTGTTGATTCATATACTGTTGCGTACACAGATTCACTGTGTGTGTGTGAGGGGTAGATAATTATATGTTTCCTAGATTGCTGGTCTCTACTCTAGAACCTCCCACTTGATTGGTTTTCTCTGCACTGCAGGAGGAACATACAGATTGTAATCTGACTGGGGTGTAGCAAGCAAATGACCCCTTTACACACACACACGCACGCACACGTGCATGCGCACACACACACACAGACGGAGACACACACACACACACAAGGCCCACTTGAATCTGGAGATAAGATAAAAATGTGTCGCCCCTGAACAAGGCAGTTAACCAACTGTTCCCCGGTAGGCCGTCATTGTAAATAAGAATTTGTTCTTAACTGACTAGCCTGGTTAAATAAGGTTACATTTCAAATGTAAAAAAATCTTCTCTCTCTGAGTGTTTAATATAATAATTATTATAATAATGATTTCTATTTATACGATGCTTTTCACCAGGCTTCAAAGTGCTTTGTAGGGTTGTTTTTCTCCTCTCATCTCTCTTTTTTCTTCTCTCCTCTCCACGTCTCTCCTCTTCATGTCTCTCCTCTTCATGTCTCTCCTCTCCACGTCTCTCCTCTCCACGTCTCTCCTCTCCACGTCTCTCCTCTCCGCGTCTCTCCTCTCCACGTCTCTCCTCTCCACGTCTCTCCTCTCCACGTCTCTCCTCTCCATGTCTCTCCTCTCCGCGCCTCTTCTCTCCACGTCTCTCCTCTTCACGTCTCTCCTCTTCATGTCTCTCCTCTTCACGTCTCTCCTCTTCACGTCTCTCCTCTTCACGTCTCTCCTCTTCACGTCTCTCCTCTTCACGTCTCTCCTCTCCACGTCTCTCCTCTTCATGTCTCTCCTCTTCATGTCTCTCCTCTCCGCGTCTCTCCTCTCCACGTCTCTCCTCTCCGCGTCTCTCCTCTCCACGTCTCTCCTCTCCACGTCTCTCCTCTCCACGTCTCTCCTCTCCATGTCTCTCCTCTCCGCGCCTCTCCTCTCCACGTCTCTCCTCTTCATGTCTCTCCTCTTCACGTCTCTCCTCTTCATGTCTCTCCTCTCCGCGTCTCTCCTCTTCATGTCTCTCCTCTCCGCGTGTCTCCTCTCCGCGTCTCTCCTCTTCGCGTCTCTCCTCTTCATGTCTCTCCTATTCACGTCTCTCCTCTTCATGTCTCTCCTCTTCATGTCTCTCCTCTTCATGTCTCTCCTCTCCGCGTCTCTCCTCTTCATGTCTCTCCTCTCCACGTCTCTCCTCTTCATGTCTCTCCTCTTCATGTCTCTCCTCTCCGCGTCTCTCCTCTTCATGTCTCTCCTCTCCACGTCTCTCCTTTTCATGTCTCTCCTCTCCGCGTCTCTCCTCTTCATGTCTCTCCTCTCCGCGTCTCTCCTTTTCATGTCTCTCCTCTCCGCGTCTCTCCTCTTCATGTCTCTCCTCTCCGCGTCTCTCCTCTTCATGTCTCTCCTCTCCGCGTCTCTCCTCTTCATGTCTCTCCTCTTCACGTCTCTCCTATTCTCTCCTCTCGTCGTCTCTCCACGTCTCTCCTATTCTCTCCTCTCCACGTCTCTCCTATTCATGTCTCTCCTCTCCACGGCTCTCCTATTCTCTCCTCTCCACGTCTCTCCTCTCATTGTCTCTCCACGTCTCTCCTCTTCATGTCTCTCCTCTCCGCGTCTCTCCTATTTATGTCTCTCCTCTTCATGTCTCTCCTATTCTCTCCTCACCTTGTCTTGTCTCTCCACGTCTCCCCTCTTTTCTTCTCTCCTCCATCACTCACCAGCTTCCCTTGTCACCAGTCCCTCTTTGTGCCTCTGTGGTATATCCAGGTAAATACTTTCAAATACTATACAAAATAGGGCAGGTTTGTGTGTACATGGACTTTCCCGTGTGTGTGCATGCATGTGTGAGTGCATATCTGTGTGTGGACTCTCTGTCACAGAAGGTACATTGGGGCCACTGGTGTCTTTCCAAGCATCCGGACAGCACCGGCCTCTCTATAGAATGGTTAGAGTTAGCTGGTCATAGTGTTAGACTACTGCTGCCTAACCACATATAACCCTTAGAGCACAGCAGAAGAACATGCTTCAACAGAGACAGTGTGGAAGGAGAGTGGAACATGCTTCAACAGAGACAGTGTGGAAGGAGAGTGGAACATGCTTCAACAGAGACAGTGTGGAACATGCTTCAACAAGAGACAGTGTGGAAGGAGAGTGGAACATGCTTCAACAGAGACAGTGTGGAAGGAGAGTGGAACATGCTTCAACAGAGACAGTGTGGAACATGCTTCAACAGAGACAGTGTGGAACATGCTTCAACAGAGACAGTGTGGAAGGAGAGTGGAACATGCTTCAACAGAGACAGTGTGGAACATGCTTCAACAGAGACAGTGTGGAAGGAGAGTGGAACATGCTTCAACAGAGACAGTGTGGAACATGCTTCAACAGAGACAGTGTGGAACATGCTTCAACAGAGACAGTGTGGAAGGAGAGTGGAACATGCTTCAACAGAGACAGTGTGGAAGGAGAGTGGAACATGCTTCAACAGAGACAGTGTGGAAGGAGAGTGGAACATGCTTCAACAAGAGACAGTGTGGAAGGAGAGTGGAACATGCTTCAACAGAGACAGTGTGGAAGGAGAGTGGAACATGCTTCAACAGAGACAATGTGGAACATGCTTCAACAGAGACATTGTGGAACATGCTTCAACAGAGACAGTGTGGAAGGAGAGTGGAACATTCTTCAACAGAGACAGTGTGGAAGGAGAGTGGAACATGCTTCAACAGAGACAGTGTGGAACATGCTTCAACAGAGACAGTGTGGAAGGAGAGTGGAACATGCTTCAACAGAGACAGTGTGGAAGGAGAGTGGAACATGCTTCAACAGAGACAGTGTGGAACATGCTTCAACAAGAGACAGTGTGGAAGGAGAGTGGAACATGCTTCAACAGAGACAGTGTGGAAGGAGAGTGGAACATGCTTCAACAGAGACAGTGTGGAACATGCTTCAACAGAGACAGTGTGGAACATGCTTCAACAGAGACAGTGTGGAAGGAGAGTGGAACATGCTTCAACAGAGACAGTGTGGAACATGCTTCAACAGAGACAGTGTGGAAGGAGAGTGGAACATGCTTCAACAGAGACAGTGTGGAACATGCTTCAACAGAGACAGTGTGGAACATGCTTCAACAGAGACAGTGTGGAAGGAGAGTGGAACATGCTTCAACAGAGACAGTGTGGAAGGAGAGTGGAACATGCTTCAACAGAGACAGTGTGGAAGGAGAGTGGAACATGCTTCAACAGAGATAGTGTGGAAGGAGAGTGAAACATGCTTCAACAGAGACAGTGTGGAACATGCTTCAACAGAGACAGTGTGGAAGGAGAGTGGAACATGCTTCAACAGGGACATTGTGGAACATGCTTCAACAAAGACAGTGTGGAAGGAGAGTGAAACATGCTTCAACAGGGACATTGTGGAACATGCTTCAACAGAGACAGTGTGGAAGGAGAGTGGAACATGCTTCAACAGAGACAGTGTGGAAGGAGAGTGGAACATGCTTCAACAAGAGACAGTGTGGAAGGAGAGTGGAACATGCTTCAACAGAGACAGTGTGGAAGGAGAGTGGAACATGCTTCAACAGAGACAATGTGGAACATGCTTCAACAGAGACATTGTGGAACATGCTTCAACAGAGACAGTGTGGAAGGAGAGTGGAACATTCTTCAACAGAGACAGTGTGGAAGGAGAGTGGAACATGCTTCAACAGAGACAGTGTGGAACATGCTTCAACAAGAGACAATGTGGAAGGAGAGTGGAACATGCTTCAACGGAGACAGTGTGGAAGGAGAGTGAAACATGCTTCAACAGAGACAGTGTGGAACATGCTTCAACAGAGACAGTGTGGAAGGAGAGTGGAACATGCTTCAACAGAGACAGTGTGGAAGGAGAGTGGAACATGCTTCAACAGAGACAATGTGGAAGGAGAGTGGAACATGCTTCAACAGAGACAGTGTGGAAGGAGAGTGGAACATGCTTCAACAGAGACAGTGTGGAAGGAGAGTGGAACATGCTTCAACAGAGACAGTGTGGAAGGAGAGTGGAACATGCTTCAACAGAGACAGTGTGGAAGGAGAGTGAAACATGCTTCAACAGAGACAGTGTGGAACATGCTTCAACAAGAGACAATGTGGAAGGAGAATGGAACATGCTTCAACAGAGACAGTGTGGAAGGAGAGTGGAACATGCTTCAACAGAGACAGTGTGGAAGGAGAGTGGAACATGCTTCAACAGAGACAGTGTGGAAGGAGAGTGGAACATGCTTCAACAGAGACAATGTGGAACATGCTTCAACAAGAGACAGTGTGGAAGGAGAGTGGAACATGCTTCAACAGAGACAGTGTGGAAGGATAGTGGGACATGCTTCAACAAAGACAGTGTGGAAGGAGAGTGAAACATGCTTCAACAGAGACAGTGTGGAAGGAGAGTGGAACATGCTTCAACAGAGACAGTGTGGAACATGCTTCAACAAGAGACAATGTGGAAGGAGAGTGGAACATGCTTCAACAGAGACAGTGTGGAAGGAGAGTGAAACATGCTTCAACAGAGACAGTGTGGAACATGCTTCAACAAGAGACAATGTGGAACGAGAGTGGAACATGCTTCAACAGAGACAGTGTGGAAGGAGGGTGGAACATGCTTCAACAGAGACAGTGTGGAAGGAGAGTGGAACATGCTTCAACAGAGACAGTGTGGAAGGAGAGTGGAACATGCTTCAACAGAGACAGTGTGGAAGGAGAGTGGAACATGCTTCAACAGAGATAGTGTGGAAGGAGAGTGAAACATGCTTCAACAGAGACAGTGTGGAACATGCTTCAACAGAGACAGTGTGGAAGGAGAGTGAAACATGCTTCAACAGAGACAGTGTGGAACATGCTTCAACAAGAGACAATGTGGAAGGAGAGTGGAACATGCTTCAACAGAGACAGTGTGGAAGGAGAGTGGAACATGCTTCAACAGAGACAGTGTGGAAGGAGAGTGGAACATGCTTCAACAGAGACAGTGTGGAAGGAGAGTGGAACATGCTTCAACAGAGACAGTGTGGAAGGAGAGTGGAACATGCTTCAACAGAGAAAGTGTGGAAGGAGAGTGAAACATGCTTCAACAGAGACAGTGTGGAACATGCTTCAACAGAGACAGTGTGGAAGGAGAGTGGAACATGCTTCAACAGGGACATTGTGGAACATGCTTCAACAGAGACAGTGTGGAAGGAGAGTGAAACATGCTTCAACAGGGAAATTGTGGAACATTCTTCAACAGAGACAGTGTGGAAGGAGAGTGGAACATGCTTCAACAGAGACAGTGTGGAAGGAGAGTGGAACATGCTTCAACAGAGACAGTGTGGAACATGCTTCAACAGAGACAGTGTGGAAGGAGAGTGGAACATGCTTCAACAGAGACAGTGTGGAACATGCTTCAACAGAGACAGTGTGGAAGGAGAGTGGAACATGCTTCAACAGAGACAGTGTGGAAGGAGAGTGGAACATGCTTCAACAGAGACAGTGTGGAAGGAGAGTGGAACATGCTTCAACAGAGACAATGTGGAAGGAGAGTGGAACATGCTTCAACAGAGACAGTGTGGAACATGCTTCAACAGAGACAGTGTGGAAGGAGAGTGGAACATGCTTCAACAGAGATAGTGTGGAAGGAGAGTGAAACATGCTTCAACAGAGACAGTGTGGAACATGCTTCAACAGAGACAGTGTGGAAGGAGAGTGGAACATGCTTCAACAGGGACATTGTGGAACATGCTTCAACAGAGACAGTGTGGAAGGAGAGTGAAACATGCTTCAACAGGGACATTGTGGAACATGCTTCAACAGAGACAGTGTGGAAGGAGAGTGGAACATGCTTCAACAGAGACAGTGTGGAAGGAGAGTGGAACATGCTTCAACAAGAGACAGTGTGGAAGGAGAGTGGAACATGCTTCAACAGAGACAGTGTGGAAGGAGAGTGGAACATGCTTCAACAGAGACAGTGTGGGACATGCTTCAACAGAGACATTGTGGAACATGCTTCAACAGAGACAGTGTGGAAGGAGAGTGGAACATTCTTCAACAGAGACAGTGTGGAAGGAGAGTGGAACATGCTTCAACAGAGACAGTGTGGAAGGAGAGTGGAACATGCTTCAACAGAGACAGTGTGGAAGGAGAGTGGAACATGCTTCAACAGAGACAGTGTGGAACATGCTTCAACAAGAGACAATGTGGAAGGAGAGTGGAACATGCTTCAACGGAGACAGTGTGGAAGGAGAGTGAAACATGCTTCAACAGAGACAGTGTGGAACATGCTTCAACAAGAAACAATGTGGAAGGAGAGTGGAACATGCTTCAACAGAGACAGTGTGGGAGGAGAGTGGAACATGCTTCAACAGAGACAGTGTGGAAGGAGAGTGGAACATGCTTCAACAGAGACAATGTGGAAGGAGAGTGGAACATGCTTCAACAGAGACAGTGTGGAAGGAGAGTGGAACATGCTTCAACAGAGACAGTGTGGAAGGAGAGTGAAACATGCTTCAACAGAGACAGTGTGGAACATGCTTCAACAAGAGACAATGTGGAAGGAGAGTGGAACATGCTTCAACAGAGACAGTGTGGAAGGAGAGTGGAACATGCTTCAACAGAGACAGTGTGGAAGGAGAGTGGAACATGCTTCAACAGAGACAATGTGGAAGGAGAGTGGAACATGCTTCAACAGAGACAGTGTGGAAGGAGAGTGAAACATGCTTCAACAGAGACAGTGTGGAACATGCTTCAACAAGAGACAGTGTGGAAGGAGAGTGGAACATGCTTCAACAGAGACAGTGTGGAAGGATAGTGGAACATGCTTCAACAAAGACAGTGTGGAAGGAGAGTGAAACATGCTTCAACAGAGACAGTGTGGAAGGAGAGTGGAACATGCTTCAACAGAGACAGTGTGGAACATGCTTCAACAAGAGACAATGTGGAAGGAGAGTGGAACATGCTTCAACAGAGACAGTGTGGAAGGAGAGTGGAACATGCTTCAACAGAGACAGTGTGGAAGGAGAGTGGAACATGCTTCAACAGAGACAGTGTGGAAGGAGAGTGGAACATGCTTCAACAGAGACAGTGTGGAAGGAGAGTGGAACATGCTTCAACAGAGACAATGTGGAAGGAGAGTGGAACATGCTTCAACAGAGACAGTGTGGAAGGAGAGTGGAACATGCTTCAACAGAGACAGTGTGGAACATGCTTCAACAAGGGACAGTGTGGAAGGAGAGTGGAACATGCTTCAACAGAGACAGTGTGGAAGGATAGTGGAACATGCTTCAAAAAAGACAGTGTGGAAGGAGAGTGAAACATGCTTCAACAGAGACAGTGTGGAAGGAGAGTGGAACATGCTTCAAAAGAGACAGTGTGGAACATGCTTCAACAAGAGACAATGTGGAAGGAGAGTGGAACATGCTTCAACAGAGACAGTGTGGAAGGAGAGTGAAACATGCCTCAACAGAGACAGTGTGGAACATGCTTCAACAGAGACAGTGTGGAAGGAGAGTGGAACATGCTTCAACAGAGACAGTGTGGAAGGAGAGTGGAACATGCTTCAACAGAGACAGTGTGGAAGGAGAGTGGAACATGTTTCAACAGAGACAGTGTGGAAGGAGAGTGGAACATGCTTCAACAGAGATAGTGTGGAAGGAGAGTGAAACATGATTCAACAGAGACAGTGTGGAACATGCTTCAACAGAGACAGTGTGGAAGGAGAGTGAAACATGCTTCAACAGAGACAGTGTGGAACATGCTTCAACAAGAGACAATGTGGAAGGAGAGTGGAACATGCTTCAACAGAGACAGTGTGGAAGGAGAGTGGAACATGCTTCAACAGAGACAGTGTGGAAGGAGAGTGGAACATGCTTCAACAGAGACAGTGTGGAAGGAGAGTGGAACATGCTTCAACAGAGATAGTGTGGAAGGAGAGTGAAACATGCTTCAACAGAGACAGTGTGGAACATGCTTCAACAGAGACAGTGTGGAAGGAGAGTGGAACATGCTTCAACAGGGACATTGTGGAACATGCTTCAACAGAGACAGTGTGGAAGGAGAGTGAAACATGCTTCAACAGGGACATTGTGGAACATGCTTCAACAGAGACAGTGTGGAAGGAGAGTGGAACATGCTTCAACAAGAGACAGTGTGGAAGGAGAGTGGAACATGCTTCAACAGAGACAGTGTGGAAGGAGAGTGGAACATGCTTCAACAGAAACAGTGTGGAACATGCTTCAACAGAGACATTGTGGAATATGCTTCAACAGAGACAGTGTGGAAGGAGAGTGGAACATGCTTCAACAGAGACAGTGTGGAAGGAGAGTGGAACATGCTTCAACAGAGACAGTGTGGAAGGAGAGTGGAACATGCTTCAACAGAGACAGTGTGGAACATGCTTCAACAAGAGACAATGTGGAAGGAGAGTGGAACATGCTTCAACAGAGACAGTGTGGAAGGAGAGTGGAACATGCTTCAACAGAGACAGTGTGGAAGGAGAGTGGAACATGCTTCAACAGAGACAGTGTGGAAGGAGAGTGGAACATGCTTCAACAGAGACAGTGTGGAAGGAGAGTGGAACATGCTTCAACAGAGACAGTGTGGAAGGAGAGTGAAACATGCTTCAACAGAGACAGTGTGGAACATGCTTCAACAAGAGACAATGTGGAAGGAGAGTGGAACATGCTTCAACAGAGACAGTGTGGTAGGAGAGTGGAACATGCTTCAACAGAGACAGTGTGGAAGGAGAGTGGAACATGCTTCAACAGAGACAGTGTGGAAGGAGAGTGGAACATGCTTCAACAGAGACAATGTTCAAGGAGAGTGGAACATGCTTCAACAGAGACAGTGTGGAAGGAGAGTGGAACATGCTTCAACAGAGACAGTGTGGAACATGCTTCAACAAGAGACAGTGTGGAAGGAGAGTGGAACATGCTTCAACAGAGACAGTGTGGAACATGCTTCAACAGAGACAGTGTGGAAGGAGAGTGGAACATGCTTCAACAGGGACATTGTGGAACATGCTTCAACAGAGACAGTGTGGAAGGAGAGTGAAACATGCTTCAACAGGGACATTGTGGAACATGCTTCAACAGAGACAGTGTGGAAGGAGAGTGGAACATGCTTCAACAGAGACAGTGTGGAAGGAGAGTGGAACATGCTTCAACAAGAGAGTGTGGAAGGAGAGTGGAACATGCTTCAACAGAGACAGTGTGGAAGGAGAGTGGAACATGCTTCAACAGAGACAGTGTGGAACATGCTTCAACAGAGACATTGTGGAACATGCTTCAACAGAGACAGTGTGGAAGGAGAGTGGAACATTCTTCAACAGAGACAGTGTGGAAGGAGAGTGGAACATGCTTCAACAGAGACAGTGTGGAAGGAGAGTGGAACATGCTTCAACAGAGACAGTGTGGAAGGAGAGTGAAACATGCTTCAACAGAGACAGTGTGGAACATGCTTCAACAAGAGACAATGTGGAAGGAGAGTGGAACATGCTTCAACAGAGACAGTGTGGGAGGAGAGTGGAACATGCTTCAACAGAGACAGTGTGGAAGGAGAGTGGAACATGCTTCAACAGAGACAATGTGGAAGGAGAGTGGAACATGCTTCAACAGAGACAGTGTGGAAGGAGAGTGGAACATGCTTCAACAGAGACAGTGTGGAAGGAGAGTGGAACATGCTTCAACAGAGACAGTGTGGAAGGAGAGTGGAACATGCTTCAACAAGAGACAGTGTGGAAGGAGAGTGGAACATGCTTCAACAGAGACAGTGTGGAAGGAGAGTGGAACATGCTTCAACAGAGACAGTGTGGAACATGCTTCAACAGAGACATTGTGGAACATGCTTCAACAGAGACAGTGTGGAAGGAGAGTGGAACATTCTTCAACAGAGACAGTGTGGAAGGAGAGTGGAACATGCTTCAACAGAGACAGTGTGGAAGGAGAGTGGAACATGCTTCAACAGAGACAGTGTGGAAGGAGAGTGGAACATGCTTCAACAGAGACAGTGTGGAACATGCTTCAACAAGAGACAATGTGGAAGGAGAGTGGAACATGCTTCAACGGAGACAGTGTGGAAGGAGAGTGAAACATGCTTCAACAGAGACAGTGTGGAACATGCTTCAACAAGAGACAATGTGGAAGGAGAGTGGAACATGCTTCAACAGAGACAGTGTGGGAGGAGAGTGGAACATGCTTCAACAGAGACAGTGTGGAAGGAGAGTGGAACATGCTTCAACAGAGACAATGTGGAAGGAGATTGGAACATGCTTCAACAGAGACAGTGTGGAAGGAGAGTGGAACATGCTTCAACAGAGACAGTGTGGAAGGAGAGTGGAACATGCTTCAACAGAGACAGTGTGGAAGGAGAGTGGAACATGCTTCAACAGAGACAGTGTGGAAGGAGAGTGAAACATGCTTCAACAGAGACAGTGTGAAACATGCTTCAACAAGAGACAATGTGGAAGGAGAGTGGAACATGCTTCAACAGAGACAGTGTGGAAGGAGAGTGGAACATGCTTCAACAGAGACAGTGTGGAAGGAGAGTGGAACATGCTTCAACAGAGACAGTGTGGAAGGAGAGTGGAACATGCTTCAACAGAGACAATGTGGAAGGAGAGTGGAACATGCTTCAACAGAGACAGTGTGGAAGGAGAGTGGAACATGCTTCAACAGAGACAGTGTGGAACATGCTTCAACAAGAGACAGTGTGGAAGGAGAGTGGAACATGCTTCAACAGAGACAGTGTGGAAGGATAGTGGAACATGCTTCAACAAAGACAGTGTGGAAGGAGAGTGGAACATGCTTCAACAGAGACAGTGTGGAACATGCTTCAACAAGAGACAATGTGGAAGGAGAGTGGAACATGCTTCAACAGAGACAGTGTGGAAGGAGAGTGGAACATGCTTCAACAGAGACAGTGTGGAAGGAGAGTGGAACATGCTTCAACAGAGACAGTGTGGAAGGAGAGTGGAACATGCTTCAACAGAGACAGTGTGGAAGGAGAGTGGAACATGCTTCAACAGAGACAATGTGGAAGGAGAGTGGAACATGCTTCAACAGAGACAGTGTGGAAGGAGAGTGGAACATGCTTCAACAGAGACAGTGTGGAACATGCTTCAACAAGCGACAGTGTGGAAGGAGAGTGGAACATGCTTCAACAGAGACAGTGTGGAAGGATAGTGGAACATGCTTCAACAAAGACAGTGTGGAAGGAGAGTGAAACATGCTTCAACAGAGACAGTGTGGAAGGAGAGTGGAACATGCTTCAACAGAGACAGTGTGGAACATGCTTCAACAAGAGACAATGTGGAAGGAGAGTGGAACATGCTTCAACAGAGACAGTGTGGAAGGAGAGTGAAACATGCTTCAACAGAGACAGTGTGGAACATGCTTCAACAAGAGACAATGTGGAAGGAGAGTGGAACATGCTTCAACAGAGACAGTGTGGAAGGAGAGTGGAACATGCTTCAACAGAGACAGTGTGGAAGGAGAGTGGAACATGCTTCAACAGAGACAGTGTGGAAGGAGAGTGGAACATGCTTCAACAGAGACAGTGTGGAAGGAGAGTGGAACATGCTTCAACAGAGACAGTGTGGAAGGAGAGTGAAACATGCTTCAACAGAGACAGTGTGGAACATGCTTCAACAGAGACAGTGTGGAAGGAGAGTGAAACATGCTTCAACAGAGACAGTGTGGAAGGATAGTGGAACATGCTTCAACAAAGACAGTGTGGAAGGAGAGTGAAACATGCTTCAACAGAGACAGTGTGGAAGGAGAGTGGAACATGCTTCAACAGAGACAGTGTGGAACATGCTTCAACAAGAGACAATGTGGAAGGAGAGTGGAACATGCTTCAACAGAGACAGTGTGGAAGGAGAGTGAAACATGCTTCAACAGAGACAGTGTGGAACATGCTTCAACAAGAGACAATGTGGAAGGAGAGTGGAACATGCTTCAACAGAGACAGTGTGGAAGGAGAGTGGAACATGCTTCAACAGAGACAGTGTGGAAGGAGAGTGGAACATGCTTCAACAGAGACAGTGTGGAAGGAGAGTGGAACATGCTTCAACAGAGACAGTGTGGAAGGAGAGTGGAACATGCTTCAACAGAGACAGTGTGGAAGGAGAGTGAAACATGCTTCAACAGAGACAGTGTGGAACATGCTTCAACAGAGACAGTGTGGAAGGAGAGTGAAACATGCTTCAACAGAGACAGTGTGGAACATGCTTCAACAAGAGACAATGTGGAAGGAGAGTGGAACATGCTTCAACAGAGACAGTGTGGAAGGAGAGTGGAACATGCTTCAACAGAGACAGTGTGGAAGGAGAGTGGAACATGCTTCAACAGAGATAGTCTGGAAGGAGAGTGAAACATGCTTCAACAGAGACAGTGTGGAACATGCTTCAACAGAGACAGTGTTAAAGGAGAGTGGAACATGCTTCAACAGGGACATTGTGGAACATGCTTCAACAGAGACAGTGTGGAAGGAGAGTGAAACATGCTTCAACAGAGACAGTGTGGAACATGCTTCAACAAGAGACAATGTGGAAGGAGAGTGGAACATGCTTCAACAGAGACAGTGTGGAAGGAGAGTGGAACATGCTTCAACAGAGACAGTGTGGAAGGAGAGTGGAACATGCTTCAACAGAGACAGTGTGGAAGGAGAGTGGAACATGCTTCAACAGAGACAGTGTGGAAGGAGAGTGGAACATGCTTCAACAGAGACAGTGTGGAAGGAGAGTGAAACATGCTTCAACAGAGACAGTGTGGAACATGCTTCAACAGAGACAGTGTGGAAGGAGAGTGAAACATGCTTCAACAGAGACAGTGTGGAAGGATAGTGGAACATGCTTCAACAAAGACAGTGTGGAAGGAGAGTGAAACATGCTTCAACAGAGACAGTGTGGAAGGAGAGTGGAACATGCTTCAACAGAGACAGTGTGGAACATGCTTCAACAAGAGACAATGTGGAAGGAGAGTGGAACATGCTTCAACAGAGACAGTGTGGAAGGAGAGTGAAACATGCTTCAACAGAGACAGTGTGGAACATGCTTCAACAAGAGACAATGTGGAAGGAGAGTGGAACATGCTTCAACAGAGACAGTGTGGAAGGAGAGTGGAACATGCTTCAACAGAGACAGTGTGGAAGGAGAGTGGAACATGCTTCAACAGAGACAGTGTGGAAGGAGAGTGGAACATGCTTCAACAGAGACAGTGTGGAAGGAGAGTGGAACATGCTTCAACAGAGACAGTGTGGAAGGAGAGTGAAACATGCTTCAACAGAGACAGTGTGGAACATGCTTCAACAGAGACAGTGTGGAAGGAGAGTGAAACATGCTTCAACAGAGACAGTGTGGAACATGCTTCAACAAGAGACAATGTGGAAGGAGAGTGGAACATGCTTCAACAGAGACAGTGTGGAAGGAGAGTGGAACATGCTTCAACAGAGACAGTGTGGAAGGAGAGTGGAACATGCTTCAACAGAGATAGTCTGGAAGGAGAGTGAAACATGCTTCAACAGAGACAGTGTGGAACATGCTTCAACAGAGACAGTGTTAAAGGAGAGTGGAACATGCTTCAACAGGGACATTGTGGAACATGCTTCAACAGAGACAGTGTGGAAGGAGAGTGAAACATGCTTCAACAGGGACATTGTGGAACATGCTTCAACAGAGACAGTGTGGAAGGAGAGTGGAACATGCTTCAACAAGAGACAGTGTGGAAGGAGAGTGGAACATGCTTCAACAGAGACAGTGTGGAAGGAGAGTGGAACATGCTTCAACAGAGACAGTGTGGAAGGAGAGTGGAACATGCTTCAACAGAGACAGTGTGGAAGGAGAGTGGAACATGCTTCAACAAGAGACAGTGTGGAAGGAGAGTGGAACATGCTTCAACAGAGACAGTGTGGAAGGAGAGTGGAACATGCTTCAACAGAGACAGTGTGGAACATGCTTCAACAAGCGACAGTGTGGAAGGAGAGTGGAACATGCTTCAACAGAGACAGTGTGGAAGGATAGTGGAACATGCTTCAACAAAGACAGTGTGGAAGGAGAGTGAAACATGCTTCAACAGAGACAGTGTGGAAGGAGAGTGGAACATGCTTCAACAGAGACAGTGTGGAACATGCTTCAACAAGAGACAATGTGGAAGGAGAGTGGAACATGCTTCAACAGAGACAGTGTGGAAGGAGAGTGAAACATGCTTCAACAGAGACAGTGTGGAACATGCTTCAACAAGAGACAATGTGGAAGGAGAGTGGAACATGCTTCAACAGAGACAGTGTGGAAGGAGAGTGGAACATGCTTCAACAGAGACAGTGTGGAAGGAGAGTGGAACATGCTTCAACAGAGACAGTGTGGAAGGAGAGTGGAACATGCTTCAACAGAGACAGTGTGGAAGGAGAGTGGAACATGCTTCAACAGAGACAGTGTGGAAGGAGAGTGAAACATGCTTCAACAGAGACAGTGTGGAACATGCTTCAACAGAGACAGTGTGGAAGGAGAGTGAAACATGCTTCAACAGAGACAGTGTGGAAGGATAGTGGAACATGCTTCAACAAAGACAGTGTGGAAGGAGAGTGAAACATGCTTCAACAGAGACAGTGTGGAAGGAGAGTGGAACATGCTTCAACAGAGACAGTGTGGAACATGCTTCAACAAGAGACAATGTGGAAGGAGAGTGGAACATGCTTCAACAGAGACAGTGTGGAAGGAGAGTGAAACATGCTTCAACAGAGACAGTGTGGAACATGCTTCAACAAGAGACAATGTGGAAGGAGAGTGGAACATGCTTCAACAGAGACAGTGTGGAAGGAGAGTGGAACATGCTTCAACAGAGACAGTGTGGAAGGAGAGTGGAACATGCTTCAACAGAGACAGTGTGGAAGGAGAGTGGAACATGCTTCAACAGAGACAGTGTGGAAGGAGAGTGGAACATGCTTCAACAGAGACAGTGTGGAAGGAGAGTGAAACATGCTTCAACAGAGACAGTGTGGAACATGCTTCAACAGAGACAGTGTGGAAGGAGAGTGAAACATGCTTCAACAGAGACAGTGTGGAACATGCTTCAACAAGAGACAATGTGGAAGGAGAGTGGAACATGCTTCAACAGAGACAGTGTGGAAGGAGAGTGGAACATGCTTCAACAGAGACAGTGTGGAAGGAGAGTGGAACATGCTTCAACAGAGATAGTCTGGAAGGAGAGTGAAACATGCTTCAACAGAGACAGTGTGGAACATGCTTCAACAGAGACAGTGTTAAAGGAGAGTGGAACATGCTTCAACAGGGACATTGTGGAACATGCTTCAACAGAGACAGTGTGGAAGGAGAGTGAAACATGCTTCAACAGGGACATTGTGGAACATGCTTCAACAGAGACAGTGTGGAAGGAGAGTGGAACATGCTTCAACAAGAGACAGTGTGGAAGGAGAGTGGAACATGCTTCAACAGAGACAGTGTGGAAGGAGAGTGGAACATGCTTCAACAGAAACAGTGTGGAACATGCTTCAACAGAGACATTGTGGAACATGCTTCAACAGAGACAGTGTGGAAGGAGAGTGGAACATGCTTCAACAGAGACAGTGTGGAAGGAGAGTGGAACATGCTTCAACAGAGACAGTGTGGAAGGAGAGTGGAACATGCTTCAACAGAGACAGTGTGGAAGGAGAGTGGAACATGCTTCAACAGAGACAGTGTGGAACATGCTTCAACAAGAGACAATGTGGAAGGAGAGTGGAACATGCTTCAACAGAGACAGTGTGGAAGGAGAGTGGAACATGCTTCAACAGAGACAGTGTGGAAGGAGAGTGGAACATGCTTCAACAGAGACAGTGTGGAAGGAGAGTGGAACATGCTTCAACAGAGACAGTGTGGAAGGAGAGTGGAACATGCTTCAACAGAGACAGTGTGGAAGGAGAGTGGAACATGCTTCAACAGAGACAGTGTGGAAGGAGAGTGAAACATGCTTCAACAGAGACAGTGTGGAACATGCTTCAACAAGAGACAATGTGGAAGGAGAGTGGAACATGCTTCAACAGAGACAGTGTGGAAGGAGAGTGGAACATGCTTCAACAGAGACAGTGTGGAAGGAGAGTGGAACATGCTTCAACAGAGACAGTGTGGAAGGAGAGTGAAACATGCTTCAACAGAGACAGTGTGGAACATGCTTCAACAAGAGACAATGTGGAAGGAAAGTGGAACATGCTTCAACAGAGACAGTGTGGTAGGAGAGTGGAACATGCTTCAACAGAGACAGTGTGGAAGGAGAGTGGAACATGCTTCAACAGAGACAGTGTGGAAGGAGAGTGGAACATGCTTCAACAGAGACAATGTGGAAGGAGAGTGGAACATGCTTCAACAGAGACAGTGTGGAAGGAGAGTGGAACATGCTTCAACAGAGACAGTGTGGAACATGCTTCAACAGAGACAGTGTGGAAGGAGAGTGGAACATGCTTCAACAGAGACAGTGTGGAACATGCTTCAACAGAGACAGTGTGGAACATGCTTCAACAGAGACAGTGTGGAACATGCTTCAACAGAGACG
This sequence comes from Salvelinus fontinalis, assembly GCF_029448725.1. Classification (NCBI taxonomy): domain Eukaryota; kingdom Metazoa; phylum Chordata; class Actinopteri; order Salmoniformes; family Salmonidae; genus Salvelinus; species Salvelinus fontinalis. The sequence goes on from NW_026601747.1 coordinate 18,191, forward strand.
GTGTGGAACATGCTTCAACAGAGACGGTGTGGAACATGCTTCAATAGAGACGGTGTGGAACATGCTTCAACAGAGACAGTGTGGAAGGAGAGTGGAACATGCTTCAACAGAGACAGTGTGGAACATGCTTCAGAGACGGTGTGGAACATGCTTCAACAGAGACGGTGTGGAACTTGCTTCAACAGAGACCGTTTGGAACTTGCTTCAACAGAGACGGTGTGGAACTTGCTTCAACAGAGACAGTGTGGAACTTGCTTCAACAGAGACAGTGTGGAAGGAGAGTGGAACATGCTTCAACAGAGACAGTGTGGAACATGCTTCAGAGACGGTTTGGAACATGCTTCAACAGAGACGGTGTGGAACTTGCTTCAACAGAGACAGTGTGGAACTTGCTTCAACAGAGACAGTGGGGATGTTCACCATTGAGCAACATCTAACTACATGGACATAGTTAATTAGTACTGTGCCCCTTGTCCTTTTATGTAGTGGAAAAAGACATCCACATCTTCAACTTACCTCCATCACTAGGTCACCATCTTCTAAGAAATGTTGGTCTGGTACTATCTACATGCACTACTTCCTGTTCAGAATTATTCTGAAGCCTTCTGAGGTCTGTGGTATTTTAGAAATCCTGCACCCCTCAACTAGAATTGCTTTACGATTACTGCAATTATGCCGTAGGGGGAAGGGCTCCCTGTTTACATGACACACCCCTGACTTATTATGGGACCTTTGACCTGCCAATCATCACCCCTGAACTTTAGGCCTGGACTGATATATTGGGGGTCAGCCTGCCCAAGCCGGGGTCAGAGGTCAGTCCCACTTTTACAGAGAAAGGAGAAAACAACTTGACTTTTCCATAGGCTCTTTCTGCCAAAGGATTACCGACTCCGAACTCCCTGACGTGGTGTGAATGTGTCATGATGAAAAACCAGTCATAAAGCTGTTTGTCTGAGGCATAGTAAAAGAGCCTGTCCAGTCTAATCAGGTACCCGGAGTGATCGTCCCTTAAAGGTAGACTCAGCGATATGATATAAATGCAGAAAGTAAACAGCAGAGTGGGTCGAGGCACAAATTCTCAGCCATTTTGGTTCCCGTGGCTCCCACGTTGTAAAAGTGTAAAGAGAACCCATGCACATACGCAGATGCTGTGTGTGACTGTGTGAGAGTGAAGTCTTGCATCTCGCTCATCTCAATATCTGCGGTGCTGCTTGTGGCATTTCACTGAGTCTACAAGTCCATCAGCAGTTGGTGCTGCTCTGTTTTTCAGGTGGTATCTCGGGGTGCTGTATTTGGTTTTCAGGTGGTATCTCGGGGTGCTGTATTTGGTTTTCAGGTGGTATCTCAGGGTGCTGTATTTGGTTTTCAGGTGGTATCTCGGTGTGCTGTATTTGGTTTTCAGCCTTGATTTTTTTTGTTGCTTTGTCTGTTATGTGTGTCTGGTTTTATGTTCATTGTCTCTGTGTTGTCTTTTTCTGTGTTGTCTGAACGTTGCCTGTAAGTTATATGAACGTTGCCTGTGTGTTGTCTGAACGTTGCCTATGTGTTTTCTGTGTTGTGCAGACACCGGGCTGTGACCTGATCCTGGGCTCGGACCAGCAGGAGGATGCCTGTATGGTGTGTGGAGGACAGAACTCCACCTGTCTACACCACAGGAGTGTGTACCAGAATGCACAGGGAGCAGGTACACATGCGCACACACACACACAACCTCGAAGCATAGACAGAGCAAACAAAATGTCAAAGGCTGACACACTGAATGTACAAAACATTACAAACTTCCTAATATTTGGTTGCACCCCCCTTTGCCCTCAGAACAGCCTCAATCTGTCGGGCATGGACTCTACAAGGTGTTGAAAGCGTTCCACAGGGATGCTGGCCCATGTAGACTCCAATGCTTCCCAGTGTTGTGTCAAGTTGAGTGGATGTCCTTTGGGTGGTGGACCATTGATTCACACAGGAAACTGTTGAGCGGGAAAAACCCAGTAGCGGTGCAGTTCTTGACTCAAACCGGTGCGCCTGGCACCTACTACCATACCCCGTTCAAAGACACTTCAATCTTTTGTCTTGACCATTCATCCTCTGAATGGCAGACATACACTATCAATGTCTGAATGGTCTCAATGCTTAAAACCCCTTCTTTGATCTGTCTCCTCCCCTTCATGTACCCTGATTGAAGTGGATTTAACAGGTGACATCAATAAGGGATCATAGAATTCACTTGTATGTCATGGAAAGAGCAGGTGTTTCTAATGTTTTGTACACTCAGTGTATATGTTTAGTCAAAGCTGGATTCATGAAGTTTCGATAAGGGAACACTAATGGTACTTGCTGCACTCTAACAGAATGTACATAAATGCACTCTCTGTGTGTGTGTGTGTGTGTGTGTGTGTGTGTGTGTGTGTTTGTTCTGAGGGTCAAAACAGAGGCCCCCTCTAAGCTCTGGCCCTCCGCCACGGAATTCTCAACCTAAGTGATTCCTGCAGGACAGTGACCGAGTGTTCAAGCAGCAGAGAAAGGCACACACACACACGGACACACACGTGCACTCTGTCTCTATCAAAGGCAGACACAGGCACCCAAACAAGAATACACAAGAATAAATCCCCCCTCCCCTCCACACAGACACACGGCCAACACCTCTGGCGTGTGATTTGGCACTGCGCACCATTCTGAAACAGAATCCTCTCTTGAGCTGGCGCCGCGTGTGGGCACAGTGACTGAAGAGAGACGGTACTGCTTCATGATGGTTCTGCTTGAGGAGACAACATGGAGATAAAGGAGGCTTTGTTTGAGTGCCTGGGCAGCCTAGGAGGACTTGCCGGGTTTTCTCTCCTCCTGCAGCTGTGTGTCCCAATGAGGCATAACAGATTTGATGCCGCTGGGCGTAATCATTGCTTCCCACAGGGTCAAAAGCCAAGGGCCCAGAGAACTCATCACGGTCAAGCTATACATACATTTATATTCTAGTCATTTAGCAGACGCTCTTATCCAGAGTGACTCACAGTAGTGACTTCATACATTTGTCTTACCTTTTCTAACTCTATAAGATCTTCTTAAGGGCAGGCACGTCTGGTGTGCAGGTGTTTGTTCCAGCCCAGTACTAACTCACCAGATTCAAATAATCATCAGTCAGGCTACATCAGTCAGGCTATAACTCTGTAATGTTAACCGGAGGTGGAACAGAACCCTAACTCAAGGTTGATAACTCAAAACATACAGCTGAACTCTACAGGATAGGCACCTTTGTGGCCAAATTGTGTGAAGATCTTTGTTCCTAGCACTAACACAAAAATACATCTAGATCAGTTTCATAACTCTACAGCCCTGTGCAGATCTACCAAATACATCTAGATCAGTTTCATAACTCTACATCCCTGTGCAGATCTACCAAATATATCTAGATCAGTTTCATAACTCTACAGCCCTGTGCAGATCTACCAAATACATCTAGATCAGTTTCATAACTCTACATCCCTGTGCAGATCTACCAAATACATCTAGATCAGTTTCATAACTCTACAGCCCTGTGCAGATCTACCAAGTACATCTAGATCAGTTTCATAACTCTACATCCCTGTGCAGATCTACCAAATATATCTAGATCAGTTTCATAACTCTACATCCCTGTGCAGATCTACCAAATATATCTAGATCAGTTTCATAACTCTACAGCCCTGTGCAGATCTACCAAATATATCTAGATCAGTTTCATAACTCTACAGCCCTGTGCAGATCTACCAAATATATCTAGATCAGTTTCATAACTCTACAGCCCTGTGCAGATCTACCAAATACATCTAGATCAGTTTCATAACTCTACAGCCCTGTGCAGATCTACCAAATACATCTAGATCAGTTTCATAACTCTACATCCCTGTGGTGTAGAGCTGACGTTAGGAGAGACGAGACAAAACTAGACAGTTTAATAATTTTGTGTTGTAGAACAGCTGATTTACTCCAGCTCTTCACACAACATGGCAAAATCTTTGCGATCCGACGGAATTCATTCATTTTCAATGGAGACCGTCTGAACCATAGAGATAGATAGAGGACTGGATGGATATAACCAGTCCGCACCACTGCATTGCATCTGCTGCAGTAGGCGGTGGTGTTTTGATAAAAGTTTGCATGAGTTGGATTTGTCCTACTTTTGCTTTGATTTTGGACATGCTACAACCACCAAAATTTGAATTAAAAGCTATTTCATGGCATTTTTAACAGTACAGTACCTACTAACTCGAAACAAGTACAGCCACACAGTGATGGTAGCTTGCATAGAAAACGTTTTTGATTTTTAGATGTTGCTAGATGTTTGTTTGAACGAGGAAGTCCTGAACACAGCTGAACTTATTAAGGGTAGTCTGGGATCTGCAGGCCTTTGTTCTAGCCCGGCACTAACACACGAGATTCATAAAAAAAACTCTAACTCAGGTTCATAACTAAGTCTATTGCTGAACCATAGAGATAGATAGAGGACTCTACATGGATATAACCCGTTTTAGCATGGACATTGCAATTGAGGGCTTCCACCATTGTAAACTAGCCAATGATTAGAGCATTGTCTTCAAATTGGCTAGCCTATGGTTAGGAAAGGGCTTTAAAGCAGCAATCTACAGTAAAAACAATAACAAAGCGTTCTTCCTGCCCCTGGTTCAGTAAACAGCTGAGGGATGGGGCTGCAGAAATGAACCACTCTCAAATTCATAGATAAAGCTATGGATGCAAGGACTGACCATCCATGATATCAACATTATAGTTTTAACCAAGTTTTGAGGCCATATGGTGTTTTAACATTTTCTTTGTTTACAAACGTTGGAGTAAAACAAGCTTATATGTTGTGTTCTGATAGGGTAGGACGGATGAAGTAAGTTCATGAGGCATTTATAAGTTCAGTGGGTACATTTAATTTATAAGTCAAAAAAAAAAAATGTAGCAACTGCTGATTGCCCCTTTAAGATATACCACCGCAATCTAGAGACCAAAATAAATTAATTTCACACAATATTCGGTTCAGGACTCAGGGTTACAGGTGGCGGTAAATCACCATATTAGCTTTCTTCAAACACAAAATAATAAGAAAATGGACCAGTTTAAAATAGCACTATAACTCTTAATTCACACACAGCTTTAATGTCAGAGACCTAAAATTGTCAAAACAAGAGCAACGGAATCTCAGTCCCATAGAAAAAATACGATGAATAGGGTAGTCTTGCTGCTCGCTTTTGACACACCAGCAGCAGGGGGACCACAGAGATGTTGACTGCTTTCGACCAACTAGTGAAATATCACTCTCTAAATGAATGGTTCATGCTTTTGGCTCGATGGTGAAATATCCCTCTTTGGTTTGAAATGTTAACCATTAATAAACTGTCTGTAAATCATGATATAATCCTAATTTAGTTATCATTAATGAGTAAATTAATATGTATGTATTAACTATTTTCTATGAGAATATATAAACTCCACAAAAAAGGACCCTGTCTTTCAAAGATAATTTGTAAAAATCCAAATAACTTCACAGATCTTCATTGTAAAGGGTTTAAACGCTGTTTCCCAAGCTTGTTTAATTAACCATAAACAATTAATGAACATGCACCTGTGGAACTGTCTTATGGCTGCAATCCCGTTAACGGGATGATATGAAAACAGCCAGTGAAAGTGCAGGGCGCCAAATTCAAACAACAGAAATATCATAATTAAAAAAACATACATGTATCTTATAACATTTTAAAGGTAATCTTGTTGTTAATCCCACCAAAGTTTCCGATTTCAAATAGGCTTTTCAGTGAAAGCACCACAAATGATTATGTTAGGTCACCGCAAAATCACAGACAAACACAGTCATTTTTCCAGCCAAAGACAGGAGTCATAAAAAGCAGAAATAGAGATAAAATTAATCACTAACCTTTGATGATCTTCATCAGATGACACTCATAGGACTTCATGTTACACAATACATATATGTTTTGTTCGATAAAGCTCATATTTATATCCAAAAACCTCAGTTTACATTGGCGCCATGTTCAGAAATGCCTCCAAAATATCCGGAGAAATTGCAGAGAGCCACGTCAAATAACATAAATACTCATCATAAACTTTGATGAAAGATACATGTTTTACATAGAATTAAAGATACACTTGTTCTTAATGCAACCGCTGTGTCAGATTTCAAAAAGCTTTACGGCAAAAGCACAATATTCAATAATCTGAGAACAGCGTTCAGCCACAAAAGGAAGCCATACAACCAAATTGTGCAGTCAACAAAACTCATAATAAGCATTATAAATCTTCACTTACCTTTGCTGATCTTCGTCGGAATGTACTCCCAGGACTCCCACTTCGACAAGAAATGTTCGTTTTGTTCGGTAATGTCCATCATTTATGTCCAAATAGCTATTTTTGTTAACGTGTTTGGTAAACAAATCCAAAGTCAGGAAGCGCGTTCACTAAAAGCAGACGAAATGTCAAAAAGTTCCGTAACAGTCAGTAGAAACATGTCAAACGATGTATTGAACCAATCTTTAGAATGTTTTTAACATAAATCTTCAATAAAGTTCCAACCGGAGAATTACATTGACTTCAGTCATGTGAACGCGCATGGTCAGAGCATGCCCAGGTCATGGTAGACCTGACTATTTCTGTCTCCTTCGGCCCCACTTCACAGTAAAGGCATCAGACAAGGTTCTACAGACTGTTGACATCTAGTGGAAGCCGTAGGAAGTGCAAACTCGTCCATATCCCACTGTGTGTTCAATAGGGGCTGTGTTGAAAATCGACCAACCTCAGAATTCCCATTTCCTGTTTGGATTTTTTCTCAGGTTTTTGCCAAATGAGTTCTGTTATACTCACAGACATCATTCAAACAGTTTTAGAAACTTCAGAGTGTTTTCTATCCAATACGAATAATAATATGCATATATTAGTAACTGGGACTGAGGAGCAGGCAGTTTACTATGGGCACGTCTGTGCACCTTTCATCCAAGCTACTCAATACTGCCCCTGCAGCCATAAGAAGCTTTAGACACTAACAGCTTACGGACGGTAGGCAATTAAGGTCACAGTTATGACAACTTAGGACACTAAAAAGGCCTTTCTAATGACTAAAACACCAAAAGAAAGATGCCCAGGGTCCCTTCTTATTTGCATGAACGTGCCTTAGGCATGCTGCAAGGAGGCATGAGGGCTGCAGATGTGGCCAGGGCAATAAATTGCAATGTCTGTACTGTGAGATGCCTAAGACAGGGAGACAGGACGGACAACTGATCGTCCTCGCAGTGGCAGACCACGTGTAACAACACCTTCACAGGATCGGTACATCTGAATATCACACCTGCAGCACAGGTACAGGATAGCAACAACAACTGCCCGAATTACACCAGGAACGCACAATCCCTCCATCAGTGCTCAGACTGTCCGCAATAAGCTGAGAGAGGCTGGACTGAGGGCTTGTAGGCCTGTTGGAAGGCAGGTCCTCACCAGACATCACCGGCAACAACGTCGCCTATGGGCACAAACCCACCGTCACTGGACCAGACAGAACTGGCAAAAAGTGCTTTTTACTGATGAGTCACGGTTTTGTCTCACCAGGGGTGATGATCGGATTCGTGTTTATCGTCGAAGGAATGAGTGTTACACCAAGGCCTGTACTCTGGAGCGGGATCGATTTGGAGGTGGAGGGTCCGTCATGGTCTGGGGCGGTGTGTCACAGCATCGGACTGAGCTTGTTGTCATTGCAGGCAATCTCCATGCTGTGCGTTACAGGGAAGACCTCCTCCCTCATGTGGTACCCTTCCTTCAGGCTCATCCTGACATGACCCTCCAGCATGACAATGCCACCAGCCATACTGCTCGTTCTGTGCGGGATTTCCTTCAAGAGAGGAATGTCAGTGTTCTGCCATGGCCAGCGAAGAGCCCGGATCTCAATCCCATTGAGCACGTCTGGGACCTGTTGGATCAGTGGGTGAGGGCTAGGGCCATTCCCCCAGAAATGTCCGGGAACTTGCAGGTGCCTTGGTGGAAGAGTGGGGTAACATCTCACAGCAAGAACTGCAAATCTGGTGCAGACCATGAGGAGGAGATGCATTGCAGTACTTAATGCAGCTGGTGGCCACACCAGATACTGACTGTTACTTTTGATTTTGATCCCCCTTTTGTTCAAGGACACATTATTCAATTTCTGTTAGTCACATGTCTGTGGAACTTGTTCAGTTTATGTCTCAGTTTTGAATCATGTTATGTTCATACAAATATTTACACATGTTAAGTTTGTGGAAAATTAAAGCAGTTGACAGTGAGAGGACCTTTTTTCTGAGTTTATGTATTTACTTTAATAAAGTTTCACAAGTGTTACCCAAAAGAATATACAGTATATATTCACATATATAATATATATTTTAACAGATATATATATATATATTGCAAATACCACATAGTGCACCACATATTGTGTTTATCTACATCATTAATGTTACCCAGTCTCTAAATGAATGGTTTATACTTGTCTCCCACTGGTGTAATATCTGTCTTAATGAATGTCTCTGTACTCTGTTGGTTATAGCGGGTCCGTTTGGGTACAATGAGGTGACCATGATCCCAGCTGGAGCTACTCACATCCGTGTCACCGATAACAGCAGAAACTATCTGGGTAAGAGATGGCTCAGCTTGACAGACGCACGCGCACACATGTACGCGCACACACTGGGAATGAGCTGTCACACAAGGACAGCATCAATGTTCTGTATATCATTAACTATATACAGTACACATACAGATAGCCTCTCAGACGTGCTGGTTTGACAGAGAATTTGCTTTGAGACCTTTTTATCATCTTCTGTATGTCTGCTATGAGTTTCAACCCACGCAGCCATGGCTATAGAACTCTACCACTTCCCTGACACTTTAAGTAGCCATAATTCTGCTCTCCTCTGATTCCTGTTAGCTTACTGTTACTTCCTGGCACCAGAGACAGATACAGCTCTCTGGTTGATACCCAGCTGCACTCTGGCTGGGCTCTCCAGTCAACACAACACCCAAGGCTATCCATCTATTCTCACCCACATTTACAAGACCATAATAACGTGAATCCTGAAATGGATAATGCAGGGATCCTGAAATGGAACACTCGTAAAGGTTTAATTTGGCCATGGGGCAGGGTGGGGGAACTGGGTGCGGGAAAAGGGTGGGGGGATCTGGCCTTCTGGCAGGCAAGTGGATGTACTTGGTTAGTTCTGATTTGGTTGGAAATTCCCCCCCCCCAAAAGAAATGTACTTCCAAGAGATGGTTTCCCTATTTGTCTGTTCCTGCAACTTGTCACTGTTAGGCCAAACAATGCAATGATGTAGTAATGCTACTCTGTTTGGCAAGGCAACTTTCTTACTTTGCTGAATTAAGAAATGTTAAATTGTATGGTTGAGGTTAATTCCATTTCAATTTCGTAAAGCGGTACCATGGTCCCGTGTAGCTCACTTGGCAGAGCATGGCTCTTGCAACGCCAGGGTTGTGGGTTTGATTCCCACGCAGGACCAGTACAAAGAAATGTATGCACTCACTACTCTAAGTCACTTTGGATAAAAGAGTCTGCTAAATGACTTAAATGTAAGTAGAAATTACAACTCAGGACCTTCTGAGTGGCGCAGCGGTCGAAGGAACTGCATCGCAGTACTTGAGGCGTCACTTCAGACCCGGGTTCAATCCCAGGCTGTGTCACAACCGGCCGTGACCGGGAGTCCCATAGGGCGGCACACAATTGGCCCAGTGTTGCTCGGGTTAGGGGAGGGTTTGGCCGGGGGGGCTTTACTTGTCTCATCTAGCGACTCATTGTTGTGGCTGGCCGGGCACCTGCAGGCTGACTTCGGTCGTCAGTTCTACGGTGTTTCCTCCGACACATTGGTGCTGCTGGCTTCCAGGTTAAGTGAGCGGGTGTTAAGAAGCGCTGTTTGGCGGGTCATGTTTCCTCCGACACATTGGTGCTGCTGGCTTCCAGGTTAAGTGGGTGGGTGTTAAGAAGCGCTGTTTGGCGGGTCATGTTTCCTCCGACACATTGGTGCTGCTGGCTTCCAGGTTAAGTGGGTGGGTGTTAAGAAGCGCTGTTTGGCGGGTCATGTTTCCTCCGACACATTGGTGCTGCTGGCTTCCAGGTTAAGTGGGCGGGTGTTAAGAAGCGCTGTTTGGCGGGTCATGTTTCCTCCGACACATTGGTGCTGCTGGCTTCCAGGTTAAGTGGGCGGGTGTTAAGAAGCGCTGTTTGGCGGGTCATGTTTCCTCCGACACATTGGTGCTGCTGGCTTCCGGGTTAAGTGGGCGGGTGTTAAGAAGCGCTGTTTGGCGGGTCATGTTTCAGAGGATGCATTACTAGACTTTCACCTCTACCGAGCCTGTTGGAAAGTTGCAGCAAGGAGACAAGATCGTAATTGGATATGACTAAATTGGGGAGAAAAAATCCACCTCAAATTTCCCTCATTCCTCAATTGCGATTTCTGAATTGACTGAAAAGGAATTGACCCCAACCGTAGCATAATTCAATCAAACACTCTATACATATTATCATCACGAAGCCAATTTCAGTCACACTTCACCAATCAGCATTGAAGACCAGACACATTCCCTACCTTCATTCAATCCTTCTCTTCTCCCTCCAGCGCTCCAGAACGGGCGTTCCCAGTTTGTCATTAATGGGAACTGGAAGATCAGTGTTCCTGGGGAGTACAGCGTGGCGGGAACCAAGCTCCTGTACAAGCGCTCTGTGGACACCTGGGAAAGCTTTGAGGTCCCTGGACCCACTATGGAGGACCTGCACGTCATGGTCAGTCTGGTCAAAGTTATGAGGGACAGGAGCCGCAATGCAATAACTATACTGAACAAAAATATCATCGCAACATGCAACAATTTCATTGATTTTTACTGAGTAACAGTTCATATGAGGAAATCAGTCAATTGAAATCGATTCATTAGGCCCTAATCTATGGATTTCACATGACGGGGAGTACAGGAAAAATGGGCCTCACAATAGGCCTCAGGATCTTGTTAAGGTATTTTTATGCATTCAAATTGCATTGATAAAATGCTATTGTGTTCAATGTATCTTATGCCTGTCCATACCTTAACCCCACCGCCACCATGGGGCAGTCTGTTCACATCAGCCAACTGCTCACCCACACAACGACATATATGTGATCTGTGGTTGGGAGGCCGGTTGGACGTACTACCAAATTCTCTAAAATGACGTTGGAGGCAGCTTATGGTAGAGAAATTAACATTACATTCTCTGGCAACAGCTCTGGTGGGTATTTGTGCAGTCAACATGCCAATTGCACACGCCTTCAAAACTTGAGACATTTGTGGCATTGTGTTGTGTGACAGAACTGCACATTTTAGAGTGGCCTTTTATTGTCCCCAGCACAAGGTGCACTTGTGTAATGATCATGCTGTTTAATCATCTTCTTGATATGCCACACCTGTCAGGTGGATGGATTATCTTGACAAAGGAAAAATGCTCTCTAACAGGGATGTAAACAAATTTGTGCACAACATTTTTGAGAAATAAGCTTTTTGTGTGTATGGAACATTTCTGAGATGTTTTATTTCAGCTCATGTAACATGGGACCAACACTTTACATGTTGTGTTTACTGTATATTTTTGTTCAGTGTATATAGAGACCGCAAACTAACCTCACTAATTAAGGTACACAATGATAGCTTTTTTAGTATACTTGTTCAACCCCCTAGTTTTGTCGCACCTAGACTACTGTTCAGTAGTGTGGTCAGGTGCCACAGAGGGTCTTATGAAAAGTACAATTGGCTCATAACAAGGCAGCACGTCCGGCCATTAAAAGTACATGGGGAGCTGACGTTAATGATATGCATGTCAATCTCTCATGGCTCAAAGTGGAAGAGAGATTGACTTCATCACTACTTGTTTTTGTAAGAAGTGTTTACAAGCTGAATGTACCCAGCACACAGATCGGACACCCATGCATACCCCACAAGACATACCACCAGAGGTCTCTTCACAGTCCCCAAGTCCAGAACAGACTATGGGAGGTGCACAGTACTACATAGAGCAATGACTACATGGAACTCTATTGCACATCGGGTAACTGATGCAAAAATGTAGAATCAGATTTTTAAAAACAGCTAAAAATACACCTTATGGAACAATGCAGACTGTGAAGAGACACCCACACAGGTACAGACACATGCATATGCACACACGCTAGCACACTCTCTCTACACACACGTACATTGTAATATTGTGGTATTATACATTTTGTATTGTAGATATTTAGTGGTGTAATACTGTTATATGATAAACTGTTTTATGTGTAATGTAAGTGCCTTAATGTGTTTGGACCACAGGAAGAGTAGCTGCTACCTTGGCAGCAGCTAATGGGGATCCCTAATAATTACAAATACAAAACGCCAATTTAGCAGAACTATTCAGTCTCCTCTCCTATATGTAACTGACGTATATTTTCTTAACGTGTTGTCTTCCATTTGTTATATTTTTTCAGTATATTGTTGGTATTGACAGTTCTAAACTGGGTGGTTCGCGCCCTGAATACTGATTGGCTGACAGCCGTGGTATATCAGAACGTATACCACGGGTATGACAAAACGTTTATTTTTATTGTTCTAATTACATTGGTAACCAGTTTATAATAGCAATAAGGCACCTCTGGGGTTTGTGTTATATGACCAATATTGCTTATATACCAGGTACCAGGTATTATAAAACAATATATATTAAAATATATATCCGTTGTACACTGTGTGGTTGTGTCTGCAGGTGTTGGTGACAGACAGGAACCCGGGGATAGAATACGAGTATTGGCTCCCTCCAGACCGCTATGCTCTGTTCCATGGCAGGAGGAGTCAGCTACGCCAGCCTCACCACACTGCTAGCTACATCCCCTGGGATCACCCCACCACTGCTACTACCACTACTACTACTAGGCCTCCCCCTGTTACCACAAGACCCTACTGGGGTAAGACCGCTGACCATTGTTAAAGGGGTAGTTCGACCAAATTAAAATAACCTTTTGTTTCCTTACCTTGTAAGAAGTCTAAGGACAAAATGCAATCCAGGTTTTGGGTTTGTTTACCTAGGCACTGTCACCAACCGATAACTTAGCTAGCTAGCATTTTCTAAGCAAAAGCCAATGGACGTCAATGTACCCATTATTAACATGTGTTAAATTTAATGTCCAAAATGTCCATTTAATGTGATGTATGCATTCACATGGGAAAACCTGCCCCTGGTTTCATTCATCCTCTGTTTGTGTGACTGAAGTTTAATACATGATGAATGGATGGATACGGAAGATGGATGGATGGATGGATGGATAGATACAGAAGATGGATGGATGGGTGGATGGATACGGAAGATGGATGGATGGATGGATAGATACGGAAGATGGATGGATAGATACGATGGATGGATGAATACGGAAGATGTATACATATGGATGAATACGGAAGATGGATGAATACGGAAGATGGATGAATACGGAAGATGGATGGGTACGGAAGGTGGATGGATGGATATGGAAGATGGATGGATGGATACGGAAGATGGATGGATGGATACGGAAGATGGATGGATGGATACGGAAGATGGATGGATGGATACGGAAGATTGATAGATGGGGCTGATGGATAGACACGGAAGATGGATAGATAGATGGATCTAAACATTATTGCAAGGGGTAAAAATAATCTGCACATTACGACAAGCTATACAATGTAAAATTAATAAATAAATAAATGTTTATTTGAATGTTTTTAATCTTTTCAGATCTCACTGCCTCCAGTACAGCAGAGGTACTGCCAGATCTTAAAATATTAAAATAGTTTTTTTTAACATTTCATTTTTTTTAATGAATATTACTAACAACAACAAAGGTAACACATTTTGGCCAAAGGATCTGTGGTATAAGTTTAGAAGGTGTAATACAACACAATGTAATATTATTAATCTATAATGTATGTTCATAACCCTGGACAACATGGACCTGGGAGGCTGACAGGGACCCCAGTTTGAAAACCCCTAACCTACAAAATGCCCCACAGACTGGGCCTTGCTAATGTGCAGCAAATGTCTTCTGGAATGTTTTATTACATACGTTTATATAAGAGGGGAATTATTAACTGCAAACTCAATCATAGGCTTATAATCAGTGTTGTATTTCTAATTAATTGGCCCTGGTTAGAAGGTAACCAACATTCAGTAGTAATCATTACATTTGTCCTATATAACTGCAAAGTGGACTTTGATCCAAAACTGAATACACTGTGCTGACCTGCTATACTTTGATCTGTACCTGGCTGAAAATAACAGATAAAGCCAAGGCATGAAGTTTCTGGAGTGGAATGTCCCCCTCTTATCTTAGAAGTGTTTAGTGATAACGCTCCTAATCCCAAAACCCACCGCATATTCCATGCTGAGATAGTGGTGCTTGGTACAGTACCATAGTTTTGACTGATTTCTGTGTACTGCTCAACAAAGCAATGATCTAAGACTTTAGCATCTTTTAGAATTTAGTAAACAGGTTTGATCATTTAGTAATTAATCAAGTAATTTGGTGCAGGACATAATGGGAGTAGCCTAGCACCTAGCATAGTGTTTTCTAATTGGTGGGTTGAGAAGTAGCCTAGCCCCTAGCATAGTGTTTTCTAACTGGTGGGTTGAGAAGTAGCCTAGCCCCTAGCATAGTGTTTTCTAACTGGTGGGTTGAGAAGTAGCCTAGCCCCTAGCATAGTGTTTTCTAACTGGTGGGTTGAGAAGTAGTTTAGACCCTAGCATAGTGTTTTCTAACTGGTGGGTTGAGAAGTAGCCTAGCCCCTAGCATAGTGTTTTCTAAACTGGTGGGTTGAGAAGTAGTCTAGCCCCTAGCATTGTGTTTTCTAACGGGTGGGCTGAGAAGTAGTCTAGTCCCTAGCATAGTGTTTTCTAACGGGTGGGCTGAGAAGTAGTCTAGTCCCTAGTAAAGTGTTTTCTAACTGGTGGGCTGAGAAGTAGTCTAGCCCCTAGCATAGTGTTTTCTAACTGGTGGGGTGAGAAGTAGCCTAGGCCCTAGCATAGTGTTTTCTAACTGGTGGGCTGAGAAGTAGCCTAGGCCCTAGCATAGTGTTTTCTAACTGGTGGGCTGAGAAGTAGCCTAGCCCCTAGCATAGTGTTTTCTAACTGGTGGGTTGAGAAGTAGCCTAGCCCCTAGCATAGTGTTTTCTAACTGGTAGGTTGAGAAGTAGTCTAGTCCCTAGCATAGTGTTTTCTAACTGGTGGGCTGAGAAGTAGTCTAGCCCCTAGCATAGTGTTTTCTAACTGGTGGGGTGAGAAGTAGCCTAGGCCCTAGCATAGTGTTTTCTAACTGGTGGGCTGAGAAGTAGCCTAGCCCCTAGCATAGTGTTTTCTAACTGGTAGGTTGAGAAGTAGTCTAGCCCCTAGCATAGTGTTTCCCAACTGGTGGGTTTAGATCCACTAAAGGGTCACGCAGTTAGTTCCTTTTGGGTCGGGGCTAAAGACTGGGTTAGGTCCAGAAACATGGTCTTATTTACCTTGTGGGTCACAGGGAGCATTGAAAGCCTTTGGGGGAGTCAAGACGAGCAAAAGCGATTGCTTTTTAGCGTTTTGGAGCAGAAATCAATGATCTAAGACAATGTTTGCTCATGTCGTATCATAGTGATTTGATGCTGGACAGAAAGTCACTCTTTAGTGATTCTGTTACGCCTCCTCCCGCTCCCCCTTTGTGGCGCTCAAGGGCGCCAGGCTGCCCCTCATTACGCACACCTGTCACCATCATTACGCGCATCAGCGCTTCATTGGACTCACCTGGACTCCTTCACTTTGTTGATTGCCCCCTCTATCTCTATCTGTTCCTCAGTTGGATCTCCGTGTCAGCATTAATGTTGTTTTGTTTCCCAGTCCAGACGCTGTTCGTGTTTTGTTTCCTGTCTATTTCATTAAATGTTCACTCCCTGTACTTGCTTCTCGTCTCCCAGCATCTGTCCTTACAGATTCTACCTAAAGAATGTCTTGGAAAGATCCCTTGCCCGAATCCTGATTCAAGACACACATGTGCTTCTCCATCGTTTGCGCAAATCTCAAATTAATGGATTATTAATGCAAAATTTAAAGGAATAGTTCAGAAATGTTACATATTTAGATATTTTTCCCTCATCTCTTAAATGGATTGTGGTCCTCAAATAATTGTTTTCTTTAATGATTTAAAAATTATTTGGGCATAAAATGTAAAACATGCTTAACTGGGAAGATTTACTTACACAGTGCTTTGGTTTTAAAAAAATGCTAATGTTAACATTTTGTTGGCAGTGGCTAGTTTAACAAAACCAAAGTGTGGATTGCAGTTACTCCTTTTCCATAGACTGCTTTTAAGGTAAGAAAACAAATATCTAATAAATATGTAAACTCGCTGAACTATCCCTTAAAGTTACGTTTGAGTTTATGTCTTGGACCCAGGTCATTTTGTTGGTCAGGTCATGAAAACTCCTGGCCCTAACTCCAAAGGCATGTTGATACTCAATAATGTAACTCACCTTTTCCCGCACTGTCCCTCAGCTCCTCCAGGTGGCTGGCCCATCAAGTCCCCTCGCCACCCAGCTCGACAACCCCCTCAACAGCCCCACCGCCCACCTGTCCTTCCCCGCCTAGAGAGGGACGAGACCAGAAGGAACCGACTACCCCAACCACCCCGAGGAGGTTTGCTCCACCTCACCTCCATCTCTCCCACTCCCCTAAACCTCAACTCTCACCTTGCTCAAATGCTTCAATCCTCTCTCCTCTGCCTCCCTCCTCTACTCTACTCTTTCCTTTAATCTACCCTACTCTACTCTTCCTTTAATCTGTCCTACTCTACTCTTCCTGTAATATGTCCTACTCTCTACTCTACTCTTCCTTTCATCTAGCCTACTCTCTACTCTACTCTTCCTTTCATCTAGCCTACATTCTATTCTTCCTTTAATCTGTCCTATTCTCTACTCCTCCTTTAATCTGTCCTACTCTCTACTCTAATCTGTCCCACTCTCTACACTACTCTTCCTTTAATCTGTCCCACTCTCTACACTACTCTTCCTTTGATCTGTCCCACTCTCTACACTACTCTTCCTTTAATCTGTCCTACTCTCTACTCCTCCTTTAATCTATCCTACTCTCTACTATTTCCTTTAATGTATCCCATGCTCTACTCTTCCTTTAATCTGTCCTACGCTCTACTCTTCCTTTAATCTATCCTACTCTCTACTCTTTCCTTTAATGTATCCCATGCTCTACTCTTCCTTTAATCTGTCCTACGCTCTACTCTTCCTTTAATCTATCCCACTCTATACTCTTTCCTTTTAATCTGTCCTACGCTCTACTCTTCCTTTAATCTATCCCACGCTATACTCTTTCCTTTTAATCTGTCCTACGCTCTACTCTTCCTTTAATCTATCCCACGCTCTACTCTTTCCTTTAATCTGTTCTACGCTCTACTCTTCCTTTTAATCTATCCCACGCTCTACTCTTTCCTTTAATCTGTTCTACGCTCTACTCTTCCTTTAATCTATCCTACTCTCTACTCTACTCTTCCTTTAATCTGTCCTACGCTCTACTCTTCCTTTAATCTATCCCACGCTCTACTCTTTCCTTTTAATCTGTCCTACGCTCTACTCTTCCTTTAATCTATCCCACGCTATACTCTTTCCTTTAATCTGTTCTACGCTCTACTCTTCCTTTAATCTATCCTACTCTCTACTCTACTCTTCCTTTAATCTATCCCACGCTCTACTCTTCCTTTAATCTATCCTACTCTCTACTACCTCTACTCTTCCTTTAATCTGTCCTAATCTATAATCTTTCCTTTAATATGTCCTGCTCTCTACTACCTCTACTCTTCCTTTTAATCTATCATAATCTCTACTCTTTCCTTTAATGTATCCCATGCTCTACTCTTCCTTTTAATCTGTCCTACGCTCTACTCTTTCCTTTAATCTATCCTACTCTCTACTCTTTCCTTTAATGTATCCCATGCTCTACTCTTCCTTTTAATCTGTCCTACGCTCTACTCTTTCCTTTAATCTATCCTACTCTCCCTTTAATCTATCCTACTCTCCCTTTAATCTATCCTACTCTCTACTCTTCCTTTTAATCTGTCCTATGTTCTACTCTTTCCTTTAATCTATCCCACTCTCTACTCTTCCTTTAATCTATCCTACTCTCTACTCTTTCCTTTAATCTATCCTACTCTCTACTCTTTCCTTTAATCTATCCTACTTTCTACTCTTTCCTTTAATCTATCCTACTCTC